>NW_026623385.1:900791-927836 GCF_030028575.1 Malurus melanocephalus | reverse complement strand
AAATTAAAATAATGTTCAACGATGTAAGAAATATTTTTGCACTGCTTCCAGCTGAACTTCTGGAGCATGCACGGTTGAACCCCAGACATCCTCGTTGTAGCTGTGTTTAGATGTCTAGATATTGAGATACCGTGAGCAAAGGGAACTGAAAATGCGAGTCATTCACTCAGAAAAGAGACAGGACAACACAGAGCTCTTGTTAGKAAGATGTTCCCTATTTATTATTTAAGACGCATTCAGGCTGCACTAAATTTTTTAACTGGAGCATGCTGTAACCACTCAGACAAACCTGGACATARGAGAATGTGCATGTCCTTTGCATATTGTACCTATTTAACTCATTAGCAGCTGGAAAAAATCTGAAATATATTTCAGATCATGGTCTTCCTTTTGACTGCCTTCAAAAGCTGGCCTTTAATCATGAATAACTAATTCTTTAATCAGTTGTATCATTTTCTATTGTGTCTTAGAAAAGCTACCTGAAATAATTGCCTAATCTAATCACAGATTTAATGAATCCTTGATAGGAAAAAAGAAAATTTGATCTGAATTGAGCCATAGGCATGAGTTAAGTTTCTTCTTATTACACTTGTTCTAAAAAATATTTTAGGCAATCTAAAAATAATCACTTTTTCAAGCAAGGAATTAAATAAATTCCCCTCTGTTATTTATTTTATTGACTCTTTTCCTCAGTAGTCTCCCTAATTTATATGCTACAGGACTGACTGAGAAGCTGCTGGAAACCTCTGTAATGGTTCTTTCAAAGTCATTACAAAATTGGCAGAAATGGGATAAGTTAACACCAGAAGACTCTAATAGTTTTCTTTCTRTAAATTGTCTTCTGTCTTGAATCCAGACTGAGCTTTTTAGCTCAGTAGAGACAAAGTTACAACGTTCCCTCTCTCAATCGCTCCAGCCTTCAGCAGTAAACTTCCATACAACTTTTTCTATGTTTAATGGATTATTAATAGAAATCAGTGACTGACAACTAATAAACTGCTTAAATTAGTTTTATATGTATAATGTACACATGTAACAACATCTCAGTCCAACCAGAAGCCATTATAACTTGTTCAAAAATAATTCCTACAAGGGCTAATCCTCTTTCACTGTAAAATACTGTTGCTACCTTTTAATCTTGTTTGCCCAAACTTCAATTTTGTTGTTACCCTTCTTCATAAAATGAATAGGCTAACATGCAATTCTCTGGTAAGATAGAAAAGAAAAGGATTACTGAACTTGGCTGAGACAGCAGCTGTGTAAATATTTCCTTTTTTTTTTTTTTTTTTTTTTTGCTACTGGGTATTCATTAACAAGGTCTCCATATCTCGCTAGCAGAGCTGAAGTTGTTTGTTTTGTTTTGTTTTCTCATTACCTTTACCAAACAAAATGATCCCTCTTAGCGGACAACTCTCCTCTTAATTTAATTTAAGGGTGAGTAGCAGGGAACTGGAATGAGCAAGTTACAAGTTGTCTCATGATTTTTTGGTTTGTATTTATCATAGTATTGGTTTCAGAATTTGAAAAGAATTTAATGTTAGACATCCTACTGTGGAATATGTAAGAGAAGGCAGACTACCTGTAAATCTATATTCATTTTTGGCAGCAAACATGCACAGAATCTATTAAAAAATAATGATACATAAAACGCTAAAATCAAGATGGAGAGAATGTTACGTTGCTACTCTTTGTCAGCACTTGTCTTTCAATGGATTCTACAATGCTGTTCTAATTTTTTTTAACTATGTATTACTTTCTCTACTGTGTAAATCCAACTTTATACTAGTTTCCATTTTGATGGTAGTAAAGAACTAGCAACATGAACCATATTCTGCAGACATCTCCTTAAATTTTCTGTTTTCAGTTTTTTTATGATATACACAAAACCAATTATTTGAATCTTCTCCCTTTACTCTGAAATAGGTGTTCATGTGTATTGAGGCTGTCAGACAGTGTGTTGTCACTGAGAATRAGAAAGTATGTCAAAACAGGTATTTGAAGCATTCTCTTTGCTTGACTGCAACTTTGGAAACTTGAAATGTCGATGTTTATGAGCCCTATATATTATTCATGGCACAAATCAAGTGTATWTCCTTATTTAGTTTGGAACAAGTTCAAGACAAAAGGAAGAAAAAATATTGATTTTAAAAGTCAGGAGAGAAACAAAAATGACAGAGGAGAATGAAAATGCAAATTGGCAAAGCCACTAAGAATGGAAAAATACAAATCTTCTCTTAGAGTTATTTGAAACTCATTTGATGACTTCTACTGCTGTGATATGACTTCTCCATATTTATATGCTCTCGGTGTTAACTGTGTAAACCTGTAGGACAAAGGTTATTCTATGCATGAGAAAGGGTGATTTATGTTGAAAGGGATTAGAAGTAAAAATTAATGAGTTTTCTTTTGTGTGCTTTGATTTCTTCCCTAATGTAGTGGGGCAGTAGGAGCAACAACACATAACAGCAGAGATACTCATTTATTCATTTTCTATCTTTGTGACAGCTCTTCTGGGAATGCAAGGCTGCTGTRATGATTCATGATATAGCTGGTGTTTGGGATGAAATTGAAATGCTGGCTAACAGACTGAAATTTTGTTTTCTAACATTTAAAGTTTCTTCAGGTCTGAAGTTAAGTAAATGGCATAAGGTACTTCAGCATGCAAGAAGAAATTTGTTTTCTCACTTATTACTAAAATGCATGGATTTGTACCTGATTATACCTACTGTCCTATAATAAGGATAGGTCATTTTTAAGTGTATTCATGAATCTAAATACATTTAGTTTTAAATCTGTGTTCATGAGGGCACAAAAAAAAGATTATTATTGTCTCATAGTTGTAATCAGAAGTCTCCACAGATTTGCTGTGAAGCCTGCTGGATAGAAGCTCATAAGCTGTTAAACCCCAGCACTAACAAAACTATGAATATGGAGAAAGCCAAGRTTTAGGAGAGCTGAGGAGGAGAAACTTTTGGAGTCCAGATGTATCAACCTTTGGACAAAGAGGAGCAGTCAGAACAAACTTGGTGTTTTAAAAGGCTAAAAGATTAACCTATGGTTTTYAGTCAGTTCTTACTCTGTCTCTCTCCAAATTGAAATGTAGAAGGAAGTCTAAATAGAATTTAAAAAAATTGTGTATGTGTCTGTGTCAGAGACTAGAAAAGGTGATCTGTTTTGAGACATCTTGGGGGCTTGGAATACATGTTGGGGATGGGTCWGGCCTTGCTCTGGTGAGGGAGGGTCCTGCCCCCAGAGCCCCCAGCCCTGCAGGGTCTGTCCACCAGGGCTCACTGGAGGCAGCTCCAGATACTTAGAAGATAGTAGCATTTTTCTTGGGTTAGATCTGAGCAGGCATATTTAAGATACTTTATCCAAAATCATGGGAGAAATTGCGTAAAATGATTATTCATGATTTATTATAAAACAAGAACTGGAAAGTATAAAACAAAATAATGAGAGGTTTTAAATGGAACAAAAGGAAGTGCTGCTTCAAACCATGCTTAATTAAGCTGTAGAATTCCTTGCCAAAGGATGATGTGGATGCCAAAGTATAAATTGGTTTAAAAGCAATTAGAAAAATTCATGGAAGAAAAGACCTTCAGTACTTATTAAACACACAGATAAGGATAAAAGCACTGACTAATGAAGTATCTAAACCACAGGATTATATTTCACTGCATCAGGGAAATACCTGAATTTAGATGGATTTTGGCATCTGAGCAGGGAAGGAGTTCAGCAGCAGAAGAGTTTGAGCAACGTTTTCTTAATAACCCACAACAGTGGGGCTTCACGAGCAGAATGTTGCCAGCCCACCACAGAACTGCCATCTGGAGATTCAGGATGCCATGAATTGTTTAGGGATTTGATGGTTGGGTGCAGCAGCTATAGATGCTGAAAGTATGATATGGTAAGATCCTGAAAAGATGCAAAAAGCAGGATCAAGGTTTTTCCTTCAGGAGAACAGATCTGGGCCTGTTCTGGGTGTGCTTGGCAGGACACTGTAGGATATGGTCCTGTGGAGAAGAGGAGGACACTACGAGTTTGGCTTTCCAAAACCATGTGCTCCAATTTCAAGAATGGTCTATTCCCTGTGCAGGGAGCAGGGCAAAGGTTGGAGCAGCCCACAGGAATAACAATGAGCCACGGGGAGAAAAAGCACACAAGAGATGGGATTGGTGTCAGGTGCCACAGAAGTACAGGCACACTGTGTTAGTGTGGAGGGACAGCCACAAGAAAGCTGAAATTCACCTGCAATTCAGTCTGACAGGGACATCCAGGAGGACTTCCATACAGGTATATCAATGACAAAAGGAAAGCCAAGGAAAATAGGGATATACTGCTGGATGAAGCAGGGCACCTGGTAACAGAGCACCAGTGATATCTTCATGTTGATCTGTTTTGTTAAGACTAGTTCTTAAGAGTCCTGAGTCCCCAAGACCTGTGGGAAAGCCAAGTGTGGAAGATTTGCTCTTGTTGCAGGAGGATCTGATCAGGAATGCTGAAGCAGAGTGGGGCCAGAGAGGATGCACCCATCAGGTGCTGAGGGAGCTGTCCAAAGTCAGTGTGAGGCCTCTCCAGATTATCTTTGAATGACTGTAGTGACCAGGGAAGATTTCTGAGGGCTGGAGTGGAAGGAAGTGCTGCTTCTGTCCTCAGAACAGGAGAGGAGGAGGATCTGAGGTAGTAGAGGTTGGTCAGCCTTGCCTTGATTCCTGAGAAGATGTTCTGAAAAACTTCGGAAGACTGTTCAGAAAACTGTTCTTGATACAATTTCCAGATACGTGAAAACACAAGAAAGTAATTGGGAATAGGCAGCTTGGAATATTGRCATTGGAGAAATTGTGGTTGAACACTCCAACAACCCCTACAATGAGATGATGGGACTGGTGGATGAGGGGAGAGCCATGGACATAGTTTATCTTGACTTCAGCCATGTCTCCTATGACAACAAAATTAACAAACCAGTAGAGTATGGACTCGGTAAATGGCAGTGAGGGGGGACTGACAGCTGTSTGAACTGCTTGGCTGAAAGGATTGGAATCATTTGAATTAAGCCCAGCTCTAGACCAGTCCCTGAGCGAGTCCTCTGGTGGTCAATACTGGGTCTAATGTTTCTTAAGATCCTCATGAATGAGCTGAATAAGTTGGAAGGAATTCCTGATAGAGCTACCAGACAGTTTTGCAGCCCTCCAGAGGTGTCTTCAGAGGCTGGAGAAATGGACAGAGAGATTTGTCTCAATGTTCAACAGGGGTGGAATAATCAGATAAAAAATTGCAGGCTGGGGGCTTATCTGATGAAATTCAGCTTGGCATCCCATGCTGACCAGGAGGCAACAATGTGTCCTCTTTTCAAAGAAAGTCATCGGCCTTGTGGGAGGCAGGGGGAAACCAAGAAAAGCATACAAAATGAAAAATACATCTGCACAACTGCTTCTTTAAAGGTATTTTCTTCTTTCTGCACTTTGTAAAATGTCATGTCAATGTCTCTAGGTGTAGGTACTTGAACCTGTGTGTACTGACTTTCATTATCCTTGAAGTCAGGGTGGGTCAATGTTAATAATATTCCCCATCCTCTACATTTGACTTCTAATACTTGCATCGGTGTTACAAATGGTAGAGAATTCTTTATGCCCCATTTTAATACAACCCTCTTTTGAAGATTTGCAACTCCAATATTCATTGCACTAAAATTGATTTGCTTCTATGAAATTATCTTTCTCCAGGATCACACTTTTATTTGTATCCTGGAGGGTTATCTGATATTCATTAATATTTATATTCTCTTTTTATCACAATACCCTCTTAATGGCTAATTAGGTCCCCTATTCCATGGCCTAAAGCACACCCTGAGCAGTTCTTCTGCTTGGTTTTTTAACCTAGATTGCAAAACCACACTGTCTATATTCCATTTTCCATTTTATGCAGGATCAATATTAATCTGTCGTTCCTTCCCCAGTCAGTCACCTCCACCTGGTGGGCTGCAGTGGTTGACTTTTGCTCTTGTGACAAATTCTCTTTTCTCCCTCCTGGGAAGAACTTTACTTGTCCTGGCAGTGAAATCTGGAGAAGGGCCCAATCTCATTTGCTTGATTGAAAGTGTAAATCTCTATGAGTGAAAGGACATGTTTTTACTGAGGAATGGGTGGAGGATTAATTTTCGGAGTCTTTCATTGGAACATGCTTTTCAGAGACACAAGCTTGACAAACAAACAAGAACTAAATCTCAGGGAGGAGCTGAAATGATGTTTGGAGAATCAAACATAATACAGTCATGCATCATCTGTGGTTGCTAAGGAAACCAGCTTTGGGATCCTGTCAGCGGGATTCTTCAAAATCATCAAAGACGACACCACTGGTGTCTGCCAGCTAAGCCATGTACTGCTGTAAAGATCAATTCCTTGCTCCTGYTCGCAGGGGTAGTCGATATATTAGCTTTCTGAAAGAAAGAGGAATGTCATCAGAAAATCATCACTTCTGCAAGGTGGCTGTGACGCCATCTGTGCTATCCCAGCAGCACCTACACTCCCATCGGAGCAGCAGTGGGTGAGCAGGCACAGCACTTGCTCTGCAGAGCTCTCAGTTCTCAAAGTATTCAGGTTGTGTGCCTGACAGTGTAAAGCCTCGCAGATACATGGTGTTAAAAAACGTCACTGCTATGGTCTCCAACTGTGTGGGTCATTGCTGATTCCCTGATCCCATCTGCCTCGTAACTATATATATGAGATTCTGTATTTAAACTTACATRTGCTTAGTCCTTTAAAAGATAATTATTTGGGAATCTTACTTTCTTTGTTGCTAACTCTGCCTGTGATGGTTTGTTGTGTTTAGAGTTTTTTCTGCCCATTTGCCATCACCAACTCATCTATTCTGCTGTTGTTTTAATTTCTGTCACTCATTCATCTCCCCAGAACCCTGTCCCACTAATCTTCTCATCACACACTCCTCTTAATTTCACTTCTCTCCACACTTCCCACTTCCTCTAAGATTTTCTCTCTGTTCATAGCTTTTCTTTTCCCAGTAATCTTCTGATTTTTCTTCCCTCTACTTTCATCTCCATTGCGTTAATTTATTTAATACCTGTTTTGATGGAGCTGGTAGGAAAAAGTATAGAATGGAATTAAAAGAAGATGAAGAGTAGGTGGAAAGAAGAGCATATAACTTTTCAGGCTGATAACTGGACTGTAGAAAGCTTAAGCAGAGGTTTGGACTGCCTGAATTTGAAAGCTTTTACAATCCTAGGTCGGCATAAAGTGATCTGGCAACATGGGCTGCGTTTGGAACCATGACAGGATGGTGCAAAACAAAATGTTTATTTTTGGTACAAGCCCTTGGGTGAAATTCCTGTACTGATCAGACAATAAATAGCTTGAAGTGAATATCGTCTCTCTTAAGAGAACTTAGAGGTGTGTCTTTAGTTGTAATGGTGCAGTTAATGTTTTATAAATCACTTACATAACCTGAAGATATCCTAAGATGACTTTCTAGTCTGCTGGTCAGGACAGTAAGCGTACTCCTATGGGAAGATATCCCTCCTGGTATGAACATTTTAATTATCTTTCCTAAGTGAAGCAGTGATGATGAGCAATTGGGATGTGTAGTCATCCCCTCACCTYTTTCTCTTACCTTCTGTCACAGCACTTAAAACAGTCTCCTGAAAGCAGCRACATCAGCTGTTCTCAAGCAGGGCAGTGATTAGCCCTGACTTTGCACTTCTGTGAGAATGTTCAAACACCTGATCAATTGAAGAACTCTGCCTCTGCTCTATCTCTGCCCTTCAAGCAATTGCATGAAACTGGTCTGGAAAAAACATTTTTAGGATGATTTAAAAAATTCTCCTCCAGAGCTGCAAGCTGAGTATGAAAGAAAGGTTTGTTCTGAAGTTTAATGATTTCCGAAGTTCATTTTTTGAATCTGTAGGGGACACATTTGTAATTAAAGTAAAAGAAACATGGGGAAAAARACCCACAAAGTAAGAATTGTACCTGGTGTACCCAGTACAAGTGTCACTTTCATTACTTTGATGTATTTCTACTGTCTATTCTTGGGAATAAAGGGGCGGGAATTGGTTATACCATAATTTACTTTTAGTCTGCTTTTCTACATGTGTACCCTATGCTAGTGCTGGAAACAAAGACAGTCTGTTTAAAGGTGTCTGATGTTATCCAGGCTTATAGAGGGTGCCTTTGTTCTCTGATCCCTCTCTCGATGACTTCTCTAAGCAGAGTTTGAGACAGGATGGATGGATTCTCTGAACCGGACTAATCAGTATTCCGGAGAGTGCCCCAAATGTGCCCTAATGTCAGCTCTCTGCTCCCAGGTGCTTTTGTCTGAGCTGTTTACATGTTTGGGGATGGGGAATTGGCATATTTTTTAAAAGTAAAAAGTAATTGCATCAAGAGGAACGAATTTTAATAGGCTGTTCAGAGCAAGATGTTACCTGGTGTGGCTCCTGGATGTGCTCTGTGAGCTGAGTCTGCCCATGGCTGAAGCATTTTCCTCCCACTACAAGCAGTTCTGTACAGGTTGATGTTGTTGTTGTTATTATTATTATTATTATTATTATTATTATTATTATTATACAATATTCAGACATTTACAGAATGACTGATCTCTCCATTGGCCAAGGGTGGTTAAGCATAACAAGCAATGAAGTAGCTGTTCATCTTTTAAGCCAGCCTACACAGGAGAACCCTTTCTGTTTCCCAGGCTGAGGAGTAATTTTCCCTGGTGAAGAGTGGTGACCCTATGATAGAAATTGCAGAGTCTGCAAAAAGAAAAATTTTCCTTAAGGAAATAAAAAAAAATTGATAGGGGGATGCATTTGGATTCTGTTGGAGAGAAGCTCTTACAAGAGTTTATTTGAGATACTGGTTGTAGTTTTTCAAGAAAACAAGCACAAGAGTGATGACTTTGGGCAGGAATAAGGGCAAGGAAAGATCAGCAAGAAGCTGAAGCAACAATTTTRCAAGGCAAGGCTGAAAGCATGCCTTATTTATTAGAGCTAAAGAAAGATCAAGTTCTCTTTAAAATGAGGACAGAAAAAAATATCAACCTAAACTAAGGACAAGAAATGTTTAGGATAAATTAAAACTAGAAATACCATCACTGAGGATCTGGAATGGACCTCTCAGAAATATTGGAGGTGKTAAAGAAGGTGACTACCGTGAGGCAGACTATTAGGTTGGCTGTTAAAAGGAACTACATGACCAAAAGTTTTCTACCAAGGGTCTCAAGCATACTGTTGAAAACAGATTGAGACCTCCCAGGACTTACGATAGTTGAAAAAAAAATAGCAGAGTAAAATAAAATACTTTGAAAAAATAGTATTCTGAAATGATAACCGTAGTGCATCACTCCTTTTCAATCACATGTTTCTTAAACTTTATTGTTATCCAGGATTCTAGATTTATGGTATATAAATACACAATTATGTATATATTAATGCAATGTGTATCCATTTATTCCAATAACTGATGGAAACTAATATGAAGAATCAGTGTTTCCTGTGAAGCAGAAAATCCAATTTCTTCTAGACGGTAACCATTGCACAATATTTATGTGACTTGGGCATCAAAATTACCTGCAATTTATTTTCCTTTCAGTTGCTAGTTATCTATAGGCATGTCTTATAACAAATACTGCTGATCTGTAACTTTCCAAATTTCTCATAAGAGCCTTGGAAAGTGTGAAGTAATGGGTGTTTAAATTTTCTGACTTTTTTTGTTGTCAAGTCTGTAATTATCAATATCTGTGTATATATATATATATATATATATAGTATTTAATTTTGTTGATATGATGTGACTAAGTCTCTTTCAACCACCAGCCAGAAGAGCAAAGAAGCTTTGATGACCTGTAGCCTGAAGGTTTAGGTTTTGTTTAAAACAAAACCAAACAAAACCAGCACTGACAAAAAAAANGAATATTTTCTTTGAATATCTAGGGGAAAAAGAAAAAAAAAGGAAACATATCCAAAGTCCCAACCCCAATATCTTTATCCTGTACAGATGTCGTTTTTCTGTTCCTGGTAGCGAAGTCATTGGAATACTGCCATTTTAATTAGGTTTTGTATTAAAAAAAAAAAAAAAAAAAAAAAAAAAAAAAAAAAAAAAAAAAAAAAAAAAAAAAAAAAAAAAAAAAAAAAAAAAAAACCAAACAAAAAAAAACCCACCGAAAAAACCAAACAAACACCACAAAAACCACACAAAACCTGAAACAGCTGAATCAACACCCCTATGATGTAGATAATTAGTTTGCTTATTATTGCTTTTTAAAAATATCCATGGTATTGAGGGACRTGATGCAGGCCATGTTTAACAAATGTTGATTACCTTTTGGAGGTGGAAATCTCTACCTGGAGATTTTTGCACCATGCTTGTCTGACTTGTTGGTTTGGCTTTTATCTCACGTTTGTTATGAATAAAGTCTGAGAGAAAAAAAAATGGACTGTAATGAGCATGAAATTATGAAATGTTGTCCTTGTTTAATCAGTTTAAAAGAGTGTGTAGAAGAGTTTGAAATATATGAATGTCATTTAATATGTATGCAAACATTTAAACTCAAAAGTAGTAGATTTATCTTGTGGTAAAGCAGCACTTCGTTATCAGCTGGCATGACTCTTGTCAATGGATAATCTTTGTTTTGTTTTTACTCTTATTCTCTTTTAAAATATCTCTTAAATATCCCTTTTCATTATCCATCCTTAATCTGTTCTTTGCTAAATTAATGACTTCCCCATTGACCCTGGCCCTTCTAACTTTTCCCATAGGTGAAAATTCATAAATCTGTAATTTTGAATTGTCTGTATCATAATTAAACTGTGTATGAAAATGTCAAAAATTCTGCAGCGCTGAACCTTCTTTCTGGAGAATGAAATCTCTATCAGACACTCTAGGAGCTCTCTGTCCTTCTTTATTTTAAGTAGGATGCCTTATTGCAAATCAGAAACTGGAGTTATGAGTCAAAAGCTTCTCAGAATAACTGATTCTTCTTAGGAAATTCCCATGTCAGTAACTTATGCCATCTTTATCTTCCTKGAGATCTGGCCCTCCTGATGCAGCAGGAGAAATATGTCCTTTCTCTTTTTGTTAAACAAAGTATTTTRTATCCATGCTCATATTTATCTTTCTCATTGAAGAATCCAGCTAGTAATCCTCTTACCTATTTTTAGACATAATTAACTTGTTTTAATTGAATTGAAAATTCTATGTAATAGTTTATTAATATTATCCTCTTTTTGCTTTGTCAGAAAAAGTAACATTCTTACAAGCTTCACTGGCTGCAATTCTGGAGTGTAACAGTATAGCTGTGCTTCCTCTGCTTTAAGGCAGTCTTTGTACTTGCTACTGCTTGCAACCATTGTCAATAGCACAGAAAAAATTCTGATTGACAAATGGTCGAGTCTTTGGTCATAAATTAAGTATTTTTGGGTCTGCGAAATGTCACTGAAATGTCAACTTGTAACAGGAATTATTGTAAAGGATGCTGAAAGTAAGATAGGCTGGAAGAATATAGAGGGCAGGTGGATAAGGAGGTGACTGTGTCTTTTCTCTCTCCCTTTCCTACCATTGGAATTCCTACAGCAGCCTCTTGCTTGACGAGGAATAATTAAATGCTTAAAGAACAACAATAAAACGGACAAGAAATTAATCCAGAAACAAAGAACAATAACCACGGTATGGGACCAGCAAACATGTTTGTCTTAATATAAGTTTCTGACTGTCTCAAATATTGACTGCTTTCTSTTCACACAGAAGAGTTGAATTTCTGGATAGTTATGGATTTTGAATTTCTGGATACCTCTTTAAGATACACATCCATACAAAAGGAAAAACCAGTTCTCCTTCTGGTGTGTGCTATGAACTACTTACTTCTGTAGTATAAAGCCTTACAAATGTTGTGCTAGTTTGAAAGCAAGCCAGGGGGAGAATTATCCCCACACAAATATATCGTGAGAGATTGTAAGTCAGAACTGCAATTTAATAGCAAAAATCAAAATAAAGCAAATAATACAGAAATAACAGTTTAAACTGACAAAGTCAGAATACAGCCTGACACTTGTTGAGCAGGRTGGTGGCTGCAGTCCCGTTGGAGTGATGGATGTGGTCTTGTCAATGTGGTGACCCTGAAAACAGTTCGAGTCTGTTTCTRGAGATCCAGTAGTAGTTGTCAAGCTCCTCTCCTCAAGCAATCCAGTGGAAGTTGTGCCCCACAGTATTCCAGAGCCTCATTTTACATGCCAGTARGGATGTCCAGTTCCTCCCCTCTGGACAGGGCATCTCACAATAGGATGATGTAATTCTATGAGTCATTCCAGGACACCTTGATGACCCATTAGCAGAGATGGCCYCCACACAGGGTGTTATCAAGGCTGAGTCATGCTGAAGATAAAGAGGTCTCCCTGACCTGCTTTTAACAGCTTATGGAGATGGTAATAGAATACATTCTGTTTTGCTTGCATCTTGCATGTAACCTAAGACAAATGTGTACAGGGATAACAATCTAATGGATCTAATCATTAATATGCTTTTAAAAATTTTGGCRTAGATATTTGAGACTATTATCTACCAAAAATTTTAGGAGACAGAAATTAAACATTAGCAGATAATTAACTTTTTATACATACTAATTATGATGCATTTCTTACAGGAACCACAGGCTGAATTTAGAAAAGGCAAAATATTTTAAAAGGAAGATGTCTCTTGAAATGCACGCATCTGTGCCCACACACACATACAATTGTATTATATACTACATGTTTTGACTTTCGCTTTCMATGATCAAACTTAGAGAATCCTTATATCTAGTAATGCTTTATAAAAGTGTTAATAATTGGGGAAAAACACTGGTTATGACATTGCTTTTTTTCCCCTCGGGGATTACTTTGTTGTTTGCTTGGTACTGACTCAAGTGAAATCAAAATCAAAGCAAAAAATATAAATATATTAAATTATCTAAAACAAAAGTCCTGCCCAATCTTTTAGCTGGAGTTATTGAGCTAGGATGTTAACTCCTCAACAGGCATTGTTAGTATAATCTTTGAAAGTACCTAACCCTGAGATGAGGCACATAGAAATATGTAATCACAGCAAGGGGATTGGGATGGAATTAAGTCAGGAGTTGAGCAGCCCTGCCAGCACCATGTGCCACTGCATGGTTCACAAGCTGCACAAATTAAGTTTCAGGCCCCTCACAAAAGCCTCGCATTTAGCCTGCACCGTGTAATATCATCAGGAAAATTGTTTCTTGCCTGTGTGCACTTAGGCTCCCGCAAAATACGCAATACAAAACGTGTAATACGTTTTGTGGTTACTGAAGAAAGGAAAAAAAGGAGGCAGGTAAGTGAACTGTCAGTCAAACAGGCAGCAAGATCTGGCTGGTATGACTTTTGTTGCTGAYACTCGTACATATGCCATGTCGCTCCTATTCTTTGTGCTCACTCAAGGGTGAGGACACTTTAAATATGAAAATAGGAATCTGCACTGCCTATTAAAAGCTGCATATTTATGTGCTGTTTGTGGTTGTCTCTTCTGTCCCTTGCTGCTCTTTCTTCCTTGCAAATAATTTTCTGCATATTTTAATAGCAAGTTTTGGTGAAAACGTTGACAGAGTTTATTATTGCCCTGCTTCTGAAAAGAAATCATTATAGCTTGAAGCTAGGTAATTTTCATTGCATCCTGTTGAAGATGTTKAATTAACATAAATCAAAATAAACAGAAAAGCAAGTGTATGATGTTTGATCTGCTTAGATGTGTGCATGTGCTATAAGTTTTTCAGTGTAAGAGAAGAAAATCTTACCAAAATACCTCTAATATGGACAAAATAGGGGCAACTACTTGTGGTATGGGTATTTTTCCCTGAAGAAGATCGCATATATAGGAAAAAACATATGATAAATTATTTTTGTCAGACACATTTATTTCCGTCAAGACAGGTACCAGCCATTTCCTCTTACTTTTGACCAGAATACTTTTTTTTTTTTTTTTTTTTTTTTTTTTTTTTTTTTTTTTTTTTTTTTTTTTTAATTACAGTGACACATTGCTTTCTATTTAGTTCACTGGTGCACCCAAATCTGTATTACACTGAAAGGCATGGGGCAGCTGTGGAGTGAAAGCAATCTAGAAATAGAAACACGGAGCTCCTGAGAGTAACTTAGTTCAGGAGAGCTTCCCCACTGCCTCATCTGGATTGCTACTGGTAACTTAGCCTGAGTTCATCAGATAAGAAAACTTGAGAGAAATGTGCGTTGGGGTTATTTTCCTTGTGAATCTACTGGATGCTGTCATTTTGGGCTATTAAATGACTCAGTCATCACAGATTTGTGATATTGCTGCATCATAGTAAAACATGAATGCTTTCTAATCTCTCTTGTTCATTCCTGCTTGTTCATTCCTACATTACACTGTATCTGTGGCAGGGGCTGATCTATAATTATGAGTATCGTGTAGAAAGATGAAATGTCTTTATGCTAACGCAGTGGTTCCTTACAGAGTTTTTAGTTTTGCTTGTGAAATGAATAAATGAACACTTCTTTCCCTGTATTTTCTAGTTCTTCATGCTGAAGATTTATGCTGATTTACAGGTAAGCTCTGTTAGACAATTTCCTTGTGGGCTTACCTCCATTATCAGCGATGTTAGCGATGATGCTGTAGATGAGGTTCAGGTGGCTGCCGTGTTTTTTTAAGTAGTCTATGATGTTAGCATGGAGTTTGAGGATGGATCAGAGCATTCATCCCCATAGTTTTGATGGTTCCCGGAACTGGGAGTGCTTTGGGGTAACTCGGTGCCACAGGAAACCAGTGGTGCATGGAAGAGCACTAGAACTGCTCTTGGCCTGAGAGACTGGAGTGCAAAGAAGTGTAAAGTGCAAGGAAGTTTTGTTAGTCTGCATTAAAATAACCTTTGCAGCCCCATTTCAGAATTTACTCACTGTTTTCATCTGTGACCTTAGCCCAAAGCCAAAGACTTGATCTATTTCCACTTGTGCTATCCCCTGCCCTGAGCAATCTTGCTCACAAAAATGCAGGGGTTTGCTTCCATATTGCTCGTGAAGACGCTCAATATCTCCCATGAAAACAAAGTCTTGATGGAACCGCTTCCAGGCAGTGAAGAATTGTTCCATCTGGAAAGATCTCATTTCATGGCAGAGAAATCCTTCTAAAAGTTACACCATCTATAAAGTATTTTTATTTTAACCTCTTCTAAACAACRAATTATCCCTTTTTAACTTTGTAGGCAGAACACTTGAGAAGCTATTTTACATTCCTGTCTGGTTGTTTTGTTGGTTTGGGTTTTTGTTTGTTTTTTATCACCAGCAAATGTTCAAGATCAACTTGTTTGGAAGAGACCTATTGATTACAAAAGCAAATATTTTTAATACTACTTTCATATCCACTGAAACAGGTTATTCAGGAATGCCTCAGGTTTTGGGGTTTTTTTTTGATCTCTATCTTGTGTTTTGCCTAATATTGAAATATCATTTTTAAATGTCATTGAGTAGTTCTTTGTCATGATAAGCAAACTGAGTATACTGGTGAACAAATTTGTTAGAGTATTGCTATAAACATTTGCTGTCTACACACTTGGACTACTTGATGTTTGTTGTTGGATGCCAAGTTATAAATSGAAGCTGCAGTGAAATAGACAAATGTTAAAAATGGAAATGGGACTCTTTTGGAAATGAAAATGAGAGGACCAATGTAGTTGGTTTGGCAAAAACCATGCCCAGAGATTTTTCTCTTTTCAGTTAAGTTTTATTATAAAGTGGAGAGAACAGTGTAAATGAACCCAGAAAGAGGAAAACGTTTCATCAAAATGCCTGCATTAATCATAATGTAATTCTCTCTTAGCCTACTGATCATATGTTAAGCTGACTGTACACACTACTTGACTAGGGGCACTCTTTCTTCTTTATAATTGCCAGTTATTTTCACTGGAAACAAAATTATATTTTCTGAACTCATAAATTTRTGGGAGAAGAGCAAAGATTGSTTTCAAGTTTTTTCCCAAGCAATAGTTAACATACTTGAAAAAAAAAAAAAAAAAAGAAAGACGAGGGAGGAAAATCTTGATAAAATTGTGAAGGAATATTGGTGTATGGCAAAAAGAACAAAATTCATGTGTGGTGTTTAGATGGTGGCCCATGCCAATTTAAACATAATAGAGAGGTTGTTGGTTTTTTTWAGAACTGATTTCTAGTTTGGTTTTTTTAGTTTTTCTGACTTAATTTTGTATTAAACATTGGTTGTGAGATCCTCTGAGAAACACTGTCTGACATTTGCAGATCCTTTCTCGGTTGCATTAGCTATGGCTGGGGTTGCTTGGTTGCTGGTTGAGTCATGAGACAGTTCTGCAGMGCAGTGAAAATTACATGGCAGACTTTGGAGGTCTTTTAAGGTGCTATTTTTAAGAACCACTAATGGGATATATCTTTGGAAAGTGATGTGAAATTATGAAGCTTTTAGCATAGGAAGGTGTGTGTGTGTGTTTAATTCTTTTTGGCAGTGGGGAGGTGTCAAAGTTCGTTTTTCTGTTGCCTTTCGGTTTTGCTGGCTGAGTGTGTGTTAAACTGCAACTGTTATAACTGGCAGTTTTKAGAAGAAACAGTGAGCATATGAAAAAGGTGCTAAAACAGTAGCTGGTTTTAATGCATATTTTCCACCTAAATTACAGGTTTCTCTTAGAAGTGCATTCACTTGATTTAAAGCTGTATTCAGTTTTATGCTGAATGTCTAACAACTGTTTTTTCTGTGTGTCTCTTTGCATCTGAACAGATTTATTTCTTTAGATGAAGAGACAATTGTGCAAATATAATTTCCATACATTTTTGTGAAATGCAAGAAGGCATATCCTCTCCAGCTGCATATATTTAAATATATTTCCAATGCAATCCAAAGACTAGAGCCTTACCAGTTCTTGTTACTGACTGTTGGTTTAATTGACAGTTTGATGACAAATACAAATGACTTCTTTCAGTCTCGTGAAAATGCTGGAGACTCAGCTTACCATAGAGGAAATACTATCTTTAGTCAGGAAGTCAGATGCATTACAATATATATATATTGGTTTTCAGTGCAATGAACTTCTGTCCAAGCCTGTGTGTTCCAATGAATAGAAATAAGGTTTCCATTTTTAAGGTGTTAATCTTAATCTTCCTAAACAAGTATTATTGTAGGTTGCATGGACTGTAATGTTGCATAACCAATTACTCTTTATCAGCTAGCTCTGTGTGAAAGACTTTTTGGATGCAGTACAATGTAAATATTAGCTTAGGAAAAATGAAATAAAGTGATATGAAGAGAATAATAAAAAACCTAGGATACAAGGATCAGAACAAGATAATTATACTGTCATTTTTAGTAATTTAGTGTCAACAATAAGTTATTATTTAATGTTCTTCAGAAATTGGATTGTGCATCATGAAAGAAATATATAATCATCAAAACAGAAAACGAATGGAAGAAAATTGAGGAAAGTATATATACACAGAGATCCTCTATTCAGAATTTAATCATACTGTATTTGCATTCTGTCATGTAGTCATGTGAGCTAACTTAATATTTTACCTTACTAAAATGGATAAGTTCCAGTCAAAAGAAAAGATCTCAGATYTTTTTTCCTTAAAATAACTATTTTCTTCTACTGGGCCAGAATAAAACTGTRTAAATCTTTGTATAAGAATCAGCAAAGGAAATTAAAATGGTGTTCCTGGAATTATTCTTAATTTATTTTTAGGAAGGTTTCTTTTGGTGTGTGTTTTAATACATAGTAGTTTAGATTTCCTATTTTGCTGGTGAAAGAGRTATCTCACACATTTTTAAGACATGATGGTATAAAATTTCTGTGTCCATGTCAGAAACTTATCTTTAGAAGGAAATGGACATATTCAAAGGTTTCACCATGAAATATAGGACCAGGACATAATTTTTTATTTTCATTATTTCCACCTGGCAGTTTTATAATTTAGATAAAAATTGTACATGACAAAATCACAGTAGAAAGCAGCTTTCAAGGATTTTGGGGAATCCTTCAGTGTAGGCCTTAAAGAGTTTTAGTTTCTAACTGAAAGAGTTGTCCAAGAACAAAAGAACGGGTGAAGCTGCAAAAGAAACGTATCAGGATAAAGTGGTCTTGCTGATTTGTGTTTAGTCCAACATAAATATGTATTTATAATTATACTTCAGGGATTCACATACAAGGAGTGAAATCCAACAATGCTTTAATTCACTTCTGGATGCAGTAGTTAAAATTAATATTACGCCGTGCAAATCAAAGTCAAACATTATCTTTCATGTTTTACTTCTGAAAAAGAAACAAATTGAAATAATTTTTTAAAAGGTTCTAATAAAATATTCAAAATTTCAGTTTAAATGTTTTAAAAGTACTTTTTACTGAAAAAAAAATGTTTATTGTTAATTAAAAATGTGTGGGGTTTGGGTTTCATTAATTTCATTTTTTTTTTTTAATAAATGAACTTCCTTCAAAAGAAAAATTTTAGGAGCAGAAATTGATAAATTTTGAACAGGTACATTTTGAACAGTCTTTTTTTCGCAGCAAAAAATGGTAGGTAGCATAGTGCAGTAAATAGTCCCAACTGCAATACTGTTTAACATAGAGCCAKGTTTTTTGCTGAATGAAATCTGGGATTGACATTCAGAGAAGAGGGAGTGTGTTTACACAGCACACCATGCTCTTCTTATTTTAAAGTCTGATGGATTTTCAGCAGTCTCATACACAAGGTATTTTAAAATACGTATTTGGCTCATTTTAACATATTYCAAACTCCACAATCAAGTAAATTGAAAGAAATGATGTCACAGCTGCTGTACTGCCTGAAATAAAAACCAGAAAATTACTGAATTAGAGTTGATCACATTTAGGGTGAGCATGAATAAACAGAAGAATCCTATCTGCCCTCTCTGAATGTTCATGTATCTTTTGTTCATCTGCAGGCCACAGCGAATACTAAGCTTGAAACCAGTAATTTGTTTGTTTCAAATACRTTTTTCATGGTTCTGAAGAGGTAAGAATTTTTAAAAAGAAGGAATAGATTTCTGTTGGCTACATGTACCCCCAAGTTCATGAATTCCATTAAATCCACACAATGCATATAAATGAATATATTTAACAGAGTCTTCAGTTTTGTATATAGATTTCTTTTTGTTCTATACTGCATGTGAGGAGATTAAAAATAAATGAGGTAATATGGTAATATTTTCATGCATCCAAGCAAAGCTAGTTTCTTGTTATTTSAAAAGTGACAAAGGTCTAAGTCATTAAATTCTGAATATGTGACAATCAGTGATTTATACGAGTAGGTATTCAGAGATATTTAGGCATTTAACATTTGATAAAATGCCTTTACATGACTGGCATTTATAATTGCTTATGCCCTGTTTGTTTGCTGTRTAAATGTGCAATGCAGTATAATAATGGGATAATTTCAGGTAATGAAGAAATAATAAGCTTGGGTAATGAAGTCATAACAGTATAGATTTGAATGTGTGCTTTTAAAACTAAAGGAAATGTTTTTGTGTTCCCAGATGCTGCATTGTTAATATTMTTATTATTGTATTGATATTTTAGCAGCTTGTTTAGCCAAGGCAGAGGGTTGTCCCCAGGAAGATCATTCTGCTTCCTCCTGCTGCAAAGATGGCAGGGCATCTACAAGTGCATGCTCTAGTGCCCCACAGAGCAGGTGAGAGATGAACTCACATACCAGACATCTAGTTTATGCTCCTTGGAAGGGTTTCATGMTGTCAGCATCAGTGGCCTGAGGTTGTGGTGCCTGCTTTTCTTCTTTTTTTTTGAGAACAGGTCCTGTTTAAAAATCATTACTATGTCTTTTCCATGGGAACCCAGCTCCAGTGTTGCACTTTCTTGTATTGCTGTGAGGGGGCTGTTATCAGATAATAAAAATGAAAGGTAAGTAGCCTGCCAGTTCACCACATCTGGGAAAAATACAATGATTGCMATAGTGCAAACCCCTCTTCTCAGTTTCTGTTAGTCTAGTTTATAGACATAGTGAATAACACAGTGAGACTTAACCTGTCTCTACTGCACACATTTGAAACTTGCCAGTTGCATCTTTGAATATTAGAAGTCAATTTTTCACACTTAAATTGATTGAAATACATTGACACCTGTGCATCTTTATTTTTTTCTTTCTTTCTATTTTTTTTTTTTTTTAATATTCTTACATGGATAAATAACTTGCAGGGTAAAAAGCAATTCTCAGTAACATTGAGCTCCAGGCTTGCCAATTCATTCTGGTGTCCCTGGGGAATGTTCTAAYGTCTTTGAGACTAAGTTTTTGTAATAAAGCTCTCTGTCAGCCAACTTGATGACAGACTGTGCACARCAAATTGACAAGACCCTGTATCTGYTTACTCTGYTAGTCATMTGAATTTTATGTTGGGATTTAACASAGAACTCATATTGAAATACAATTTATGTCATACTGTGGTACATGAAAGCTCTAGTCRGGGACCAGGACCATGTGCTGATGAGAACTTCATGTATGCAATCCCAAATMGTGTGCAGTGTGTTTGAAGCTTATGAGCAGTTAATTTCTAGTGGCACAAGAAAGGAAACAATGGTGATGGTTTGGTTTTGTAATTTCTTCCTGCAGGAAGCTCCCAGCCCATCAGTTGATGAGGTTTCAGCCTGGGATGCCGCAGTCCGGTAGTGATGAGCCCCTGGTGGGGAGGAACCCCTGTAATGTTGGTATAATATTATCTTTCTGTCAGCTGTTTGTGGCAGTCCTTACCATGGTCATGCTTTCAGTTCTGGGCAGTTCTGCACCCCATCTTTCTGTCTCCCTGAAACGTTCTTGTGCATGAAGATCATGTCACCGCCAGCCCTTCAAAGAACACACAATTTTAAATTCCATCTACAAAAGACATACATTGTTTAAATTCATAGAATATCCTGAGTTGGAAGGAGGTTKCAAGGATCATTGWGTCCAACTTCTGGTCCYGCACAAAACAGCCCAAGARTYCCACCATGTGCCTCAGAGTGTTTTCCAAGCTATTTTTCAACTCTGTCAGGGTTAATGTTGTGACCACTTCTCTGTGAGCCTGTTGCAGTGCCCAACCACCCTCTAGGWGAAGAACYTTTTCCTAATAYCCAACTTAAAYCTTCCCTGARACAACTTCAGCCCATTCATTCCCTCAGGTCCTGCCAGTGGTCACCACAGGGCAGAGATCAGTYCCTGTTCCTCCTCTTGAAGAAGCTGCAGGCAGTGATGAGGTCCAGCCTCAATCTCATCTTCTGCAGATGGAACAAGCCAAGTGACCCCAGCCACTCCATTAAGTTGGGATTTTTTTGTTTCTCTAGGTTTTTTTTTTTTTATTTCACTATCAAATTATGTGAGAGTCCAAATATATCTAATATCCTGYTCAAAAGCAAAGAGCGGCAGCTGTTGCTTAATCCCTTACCATGGCTCACAGCACACAAACCCAAAATTATTTTATCTCTACTTTCCCCTGTAATACCTCTCTCCAAAATAAACCAATTTGGTGGAAGAGATTTTAAAATGTTTTTGTGACTGTTACATGTCATTATTACTTGATTCACAAGTGTCTATACTACTTTGGCAAGTAACTGCTGAGAACTCATTTTGTTCTGAGGGCAAATATTTGTCATCTTTTTGTTTTTCTGGTACTGATCACTATCCTCTGTTTCTCTAGTTACTGGGACCAGCAGATGATGTGATGTTGAGACTCCTACTGACAATCTGGCATCTGTTTCTCTCCTCATATCCCGGCATCCATCTCCTTTTACAYCCTTTAAGGCCATATATTTTATTGACTGTTTTGGCAAACCTCAATGTTTTATTGCTGTGTTTTTGTTAATGCAACCTAACCATTACTTATCTGTTGGAATTTAGTGTGCTGGTTCATCCTTTAAATTCATTCTTATCTTAAAATCTTGCCTGGCCACGATCTGATGTTGATGGTTTTGTAACTTGCATTTTCTCATATGCTTCTAATAACTTCACCATTTCCAGAAGTTCTTGGGTCACCTATTTTACTGCTCCTAATTCTAGGCTGAGATTCAATCTGGATCAGGCTCAAATCCACTAAAATTTGGGATACAACTTGTGCCTACATTTTGTGCTAAACTGCACAATTTTAATTCTCTCTGAAGTTAGTTAAAAAATTATTTACAAGTCTRTGGACCGTGTGTTTTCCTAAATGCGCTTTCCTAAATATGTCTTCATTGGCTATTACAACTTTGAACACTTGGAGAATTTAGTATAGGTGTTACAAATATAGTTATCAGGCTGGGCACAATGGATGCCACCTTTACTATATATTCTCACTCTTTTGTATCTCTATTTGTCATCTCTCGTGGCTACTGGAATTCCCTCCTCCCAAAATTTATATCTGTCCAAATATTGTCTTTCCAGTGATTTAATCATTCCTTTGTGTAATATTTTTATCATTTTGATGTTGTCTTTTGGCTTTTTGGTTTTTTTTTGCTCCTTACTTTAGTTTCTGTTCAGTCTTCTTGAAATGACTTTGTTCCATTGCTTGTTTGTTGAAGGYTTCTGGTAATTTCTCACTGTGTTTTGAATTGTATTCTTAAGTGTTATTTATCTGCTCTGCAGTAAAACCTCTGTTACCACAAAATGAAGTCTTGACGTGTTTTCGAGTCATAAACACATGGGTCTTCTGGCATATCAAATTAAATTTGGCCTTGTTTGGGGTAGAGTAAAGAAAAAGGTATCAAAGCTTTCTTAAGAATTAACTTTTTTTTTTTTTTTTTTTTTTTTTTTTTTTGTATAGGTAATTTCAGCCATGGCTGCTTTATTTTCAGACTTCAGCAGTTAACCACATATAACTTTTAGTGCTTGCAATGATCGTGACATTTTTACTCTTTTTAAAATGATTTTTTGTGTGACAACTAAATCATACACCACTACTTCAGAGGGAATCTCCCACAGATCTCACTCCACTTGCAGCAATCTTTTTAGAATGTACAGATAGTGCTGTTCCTGCAGAAAGAGAAGGGATTTTTCCCCCCTCTATTTTCTGGCCTAAATAAAAAGCTGTCTCAAACACAATAGAAGGGGCAAAAAAAATCCTTAACCTTCTGGGCTTATATTTAATTCATCTTGGATGAACTTTATACAAGCTTTTATGCTGCTGAATTGCACATTTTAGAAATCTTGTCATTTGTACATTTAGAGCTGAATATATTGCTACTTGCTGGAAAAGAGCCCAGATGATTGAAGTGAGCAAATTAAGTTGTTATTTGCTATTACCTAACTTTCATKTCTATCTCAGTTAAAAGCTTAATATTACAGTTCCATGTTAAGGTTCTAAATTTTAGATCAATTCATGGGAATRCATGAATTATATCCACATATATGTTTGAAAAATTTACCAGAACTGTYGTTTTAAGCATTGAAAGCCTCTATTTGTTAATGTTTACATATGCTAGAAACTGCAACAAAGATAAATTCTGCAGACACACTCATGCTAGAAAATTACTCAAATGTTCTTCATCCAGTCCACTTCAGAAATAAGAAAYAGAAATAAGACACATCAGTAGATGTGGTTACTTGTATTTCAAAATACTTTTAAATACTTTTGTATGTCCAGCTGCTACTGAAAAAGGGAATTTATATGGGGGGGAGGGGTGGGGGTGGGGGAGAGAAAGATATTATATCAATATAAACATTCAAAAATCATAAACATAAAATTATTCAATTTTACAAATTAATTTATTCAATTAGATGCTGGAAATTTACCCATTGAGAACAGATAAAATCTCAGTTTCTCTGCTACATACAAGGAGCAGAATTTATGTGTCTCTGCTAGTGATTTCATTGAAACCATTTTGCGCATGCAATATATCTGACCAAATGTTTTCCCAGGCACAGCCCCTTTCTGATGCAGTCCATTTGAAGMAATACACTACCAAACCTTTGTATTTACTTTAGAAAGTCCCTAGGAAAAAAAGCAATTCATGACATAGATATTATTTTATGATGCTTCCTGTACTGTCTGAAGGGATAATGTGACTCAATTTCAAAGCATTTTATAAAGCATTTTATACATGAGCTGGTGATTGCAGAAAATGTAATTTCCTTTTGATTYGTGAGCACAAAAGTATGCATTTTTCTTATAGCCCTTCACAGTGTTCTTTAGAAATGTGATAATTTTACTAAATTTTAGTTAACAATGCTTGGTTGGATATGGCTCTTCCATTTTCAAAATAACTTGGGAACATGCACAGATATGGATAAGTAATCTGCAAAGTGAATGCWGCTGCATTTTGTCAGCGACAGACCCCAGGGGATAGATCACCTTTGTTCTTCCTGGAGTACATTGGCACAAGTCAAAGTTGTTAAGGATTATTACCACTGAATATATTCCTACTTAGTGGGAGACAGTCCAAGGTACTGGAAACCATAATGAGCTTATTATTTGTTAATACCTGCTGTTTCTAAATTAGAGAAATAAGAGGGRCCATTATGGAAGTTCCATTTCAAAGCCACAAATTTAAAGTTGGGACATGGGCATTTATGTCTGTGTTTTGTCCATATACAAGCTGCTGTGAAAGTATTGGAATGGACACAAAGAAGTATTGGRATGGGATACTCAGGGAGTGGTGGAGCCACCAATCCTGKAGGAGTTCAAGGAATGACTCAGTGCCATGGTCTGGCTGAMAAGGTTGGACTTGGTGATCGTGGAGATCTTTTTTCCAACCTAAATTATTCTGTGATTCTSTGTTATGAGAAAGTTGCACCTGTGAGCTTTTTACCTTCTAAGCGCTTTCTGATGAAGACGCTTTCAGAGAAAGAATTTCACTGAAGTCCAGGATGTCTTACACTTATTTGATGTCTTACAATGGGGACTTAAAACAGGTTCTCATAAAACTAAATCCACAACGCCAAACTTCGCTTCATATCCTGCCCATTACTCTGCRAAAACAAAGATTACAAAATATTGTTGTGATTTCTGAGGAACTCTTGTACAAGACATTGCAAATCATAATAGAAGCTCAAATCACTGAATCAATATGTGATCACGAGTCAATAATAATAAAATGGATGATGAATTMCAGTTTAATTAGTGGGAAAAGTTTTCAAACTCCAGGAATTTTGGATTGAAGACCATATGAAATTGTATTTAAAAYAACAGAAATATACATTGCATTGACTACTTTTTGGCCCTGATTTTTACATATATTTTTATTATATATATTTATTATATAATTAATGTATACRAAGTTATGCAAGTTATAGAAAATTGATAAAATGTATTTATTCAGGTTAACAAGGGTCAAATTGATGCAAGACTTGAGGAGACACTAATTTTGCTTTTCTCTTAAAATTGCTAAACTGCAGTATTAATGTCTAAATAGAGCATGGCTTCAGACATCAGATGATTCCCAGGAGCTCAAGGCATCAGTTGGTGGAGGTCTCACTGGTGGGTCTCACAGACAGCAAAATGCTCTTTTTGCATCTTCATTGTGCATTTCCTACTCTCACAAGTGAAACTTGGAGCCCTTCAGTGTTCAGGTATCTCAGGCATTCAGAGATGACACAAARCATCTTGCCATACTGTCACTTTTCCACCCTTTCTTTCCATCTGAAGCTGTGGCCACWTTGGCTTATTTTCCTCTCCTTTGGCTCTGGAGATGGAGGAGCTCCTGGAAAGCTGGCAGGCGCTGTGCTGAGTACGAATAGAGTGCAACCAGGTTCCCAGCAGCTTTTTTTTTTCTCCTACTGTGAACATTTTTTGCTCTGTCAATTTGCCAGTTTTCCAAAACAATCAGAAATATAACATCCTAAATTTAAGTWCCGTAGAGAGAAAACTATCAGTAAATGAATAAACCAGGAAATGAATTGATGAGCAGAAACCCATGACATTTTGGTTTGGGGATATTCCTAGGTAGGAAATTCATACAGATACTACAAGGAAGGTTCTCTCACTSTTGAATAAAGAGGAAAGCTTACAGGAACCAACAGTAGAAACACGTGGTTRTGGACATCTAGTAGCTGAGGGTCACTTACAAAAGAATTATCCTCCAAAAATAGCCAGGACTGTGCAACAAAGACTGCACTAACAGGACAATTTATATTAACAATTCACTGAATGAAGAAATAAGATGGAGMTCTGACTTTTTCCTTTTTTTTTTTTTTTCTTTCTTTCTTTGTAGTGCATATTTGATTGTGTGTGCATACAGAGGCTGCTTTGTAGATAAAAGTACTTATTTGAGTAAAGGGATATGAACTACCCTCCAAATCAAGACTGACCTGGGTCTCCTTTCACAGGACTTGTCAGMAGTGACTTCAGAGAGCCTCAGTTTGACACAGCTTTTCTCAATATTCTAGAAGAAATTTTCTCTTGTCAATGTCCCTGTGAGGTGACCTTATCATGACCAAAATGAAAATGGTGTCCATTTTAACAGGAGACAATTTAAACTGAAGCTTAAAACGTAGCAGATGTTCATTATTCCTACTTATGGATTAAAAGAGCTGTAGCATTCTTTCACTTACAAATTKTAGACAAACAAAAAATGCCACCCTTACTTTTTCAGCTGAGGTTTTTCTGCATACATGAGACTCAGAAACCCCAGGTGTTCTCCCTAATTTGCCAAATCTGCACATCCTTTATGTTTTGCTAAAATTCTTGTGTTGAAAGTACTTCTTGAGAATATCCTTAAGTAGTATTTCCAGGTGAACTTTCTTATTTCTCTTGCCACAAGAACTGTGAAAGGTTTGGAATCACCTGCTTCTGATTATATTAATTAATTTAAAAGGCAGTCCATTACCAGRTWAGTAGCTACTTCCTTTAGTCAACTTCTATATGTCTTTCCTGGAAGATGGAAACAGTGCTGTAAGAGGTACGGCCACCCTTCCAGCAGCGAGGAGCTGAGTCTGAAAATGGGAAAAAAAATATTGTGTCGAGGAAGGAAGTCACACTGGGTTTGTCTCAAATCAGGATTTCTGATTCCTGTCTTTGTGTGGCACAAAGAAGTTGTTTTGTGGAGGATTGATCTGTTTAGGAGAGATCTGTATGGAGCCAT
>NW_026623385.1:891902-900481 GCF_030028575.1 Malurus melanocephalus | reverse complement strand
AACTTCTATATGTCTTTCCTGGAAGATGGAAACAGTGCTGTAAGAGGTACGGCCACCCTTCCAGCAGCGAGGAGCTGAGTCTGAAAATGGGAAAAAAAATATTGTGTCGAGGAAGGAAGTCACACTGGGTTTGTCTCAAATCAGGATTTCTGATTCCTGTCTTTGTGTGGCACAAAGAAGTTGTTTTGTGGAGGATTGATCTGTTTAGGAGAGATCTGTATGGAGCCATGAGTGTGTTTTTGAACAAAAGCAGAATATAATTTTCTGAACGCAAAGAGTGCATTACTAATCCTGCAATCCTGTGAGAAGCTCTGAGCTACTCCAAGCTTTACAGAAGCCTCCCCTTTAGGGACATTTTGAAACACCACATTTTAGAAGACCTTTTGTTTAACCAGTTGATGGGATAAAAATTGTGTTGAACCAAAGTGATGAAGAAAACAGTCATAGCTTCTTGAGGGGAAATAATTGAAACTTTTGAGGGGAAAGTTACACAGTGTGTATAAATATTTGACTGGTGAGGTGGACACGTGTCTTGTACTTTTCAGAGTGAATTGCCTTTAGCAGTATGTGCTGCAGGGTAAGCTGACAGTTAAACAAAAAGAACTGAATCATTGAAGGCAAGAGGGGAGATGGTGATGCAACTTCTGATATTTTTCCATAGCTCTTCATTTGCAGGTTGCTGTAGTGTAAGGGACATGTTGCTAAGTTATTGTGCTCTTACAGTCTGCAAAAGTATTTTCCATGAGTAATAAAACAAGTGTCACCAAAAGTAGAAGATTAGCAGGAGCATAATATTTTTAGTATTATTGCAGTAATGTATTCTAKTATTATTAAGAACTTCTGTAAGTGTTTGGGTGACTATCCTAAAGGGTTTTAAATACTAGGAATTGCATTAATAAAAAAAAGTTTTACTGGAATAAATTTAAAGGTTCTAAGGAAACATGTACAACTTAATTCTAGTAGATAATTTAATATAAACAGACATACTAAACTTTTCCATTCCCATCTTTGTAGCATATGCTCCAGTCAAATATTTACTAAAATTTTAATAATTTTTTTTTAAGAGGAAAAGAATTTTTCTTAGAASAACAAAGGCAGATCTGTAACATCACTGCTTTATCTCTCCAAAATATATTAATTTTCTCTGAATTTTTTCTATTGTCTGTTTCTGTGTTTTGAAAACATGGGGATATAATTTAATAAATTAATTGTCGAGATATTTAATAAACTGATTTTTGAAATGCAGGAGTTACTTTCTTGGAGAGGTTTAAAATACTTTGGAAAAAAAAGTTACCTTTTTTTTTTTTTTTTTTTTAGCTCTTAAGTGAATAAAAGTGCTAAAAATGTAAGAACAAAGTCCTGGTCTTTAGATGTATTAAAATATATTTCCATATTAAAAGAAAAAAAAACAAAAAAGAGAAATAGCAAGAGAAAGGCCATTTTGAACTCAGTACACAATTTGATTCTTACTGGATGGAAAAAATTTGTTAACATCTTTCACATCCTTTGTAGTTCCATTTCATACAGTCTAGACAGAAGAATATAATGGATTCAAGTCCACCAAATCAAAAACTGGGGTATTGCCACTGGCCATTCATGGGAACAACCCCTTCAGCAAAAACTGAAAAGTTTAGATCTCTCGWGTCTGTAAACGCCCCATTTCTCCGTCATTACTGCACAGGTAGGAGACGTTTTGAGAAGTCTTTGCCCAGATCCAGATCATCCTCGAAGCTGAGGAAATGTGTKAGATGAATGACCCATTTATCTAAATAGCTCAGACTATTTTAAAATACTTGATGTGCTGTTTTAAGTTAGGGCCCTGCTGAGCGCAGTCCCTGTGCCAACCAGCACTGTGACCTCTGTGGCACACCAGCAAGATAAATACAGAGCTGGTGTCCTTTTATCTTCTTCAGAAAACCCAAATTTATTCTCCTACCCCAAAGATTTCACAGTGACTGGAGGGAATGGCTGAGGAGAGAGATTTTCAGGTTTGACTTGACATCTCCTGTGGYTTTTGTTGTACTTGAAGAGGCAAATACCCTTTTAAAATGGTTAACCAAGATCCTAAGAAATAAACATGGGGTTTTGTCAGCATTTTATAGCTCTGTGTGCACTTTCAGTGCAGCATAAGCAAATAGTTACCKGAGATCAAGGGCTGTGTAATAAATCTGGTGTCAGACTTCCCCTTCCTCCTCACAGAGTTACAGAAATTGCAGCCTGTCAGGTCCTTTCAAATAATTTTACAGCATAACATTTCAGTCAACATTTGGCTGCAGACGAGTTGTTAAAATAAAGTAATAAAACATGGCAATCATAAAACAAGAAAGCTTGATTAAAAAAAAACAAAAACAAAAACAAAAACAAAAACAAAAACAAAAACAAACCAACAAACAAAACAGGGTTTGGGTAGCTGAGGTGCAAAATGGCTGAGTTCTAATGCAAGAGGTTTTTAGGGTGGTGATTCAGATTTATCCACGGTCCCTGTTTGGAATTTAGTCCTTTACTGGGTGCTCTGTTTTCCATCACTCTCCTCCCACAAATCTTAGTAATAAAAAGAGGAGGAAAAAAGGCTGGAAAAAAKAGATTGCTTTTCAGAGGGAATGTACACATCATTTTTATGCAAATGTACTTTCTCTGTGCATATTTGATGAGCTATTTCACTCACAAAAGATTTTTCCACTAATTGTTGTATCTGCCACTTATAAAATCTGTTTGCTAAATTACAAAGTCAGCCTTCACTGCGGGTGTACTGCCAGCCACTTCTTTCACAAAAGAGCTTTAGTCTAATTGTTTTATCTGCTGCCTGCTAAATCTGCTTGCTAAATTATACCTTCCACTGAACTTTCACCAAGACCTTTTCAGGGAGCCATTAGTTGTTACTGACACACAGAATGCCTTATACATCTTGGATTGTGTGAGGGAATCTCAAAGACAGGTGGACAAACAGCAGATCAGACAGAAAGACGGCATCATACCCAGCTGTGGGATTTTATATAGAAAATGTTGCAATTGGATGMATATTGTTATAGAAAAATGTGCTTGGTGTTCCCTAAGAATCATATCGGAACTTACTTTGCATGAAATGACAGAGGGAGGTGATTCTGCCCATCCACTATAACCTCATGAGAGCCCACCCTGGTTCTGCATCCAGCACTGGGATCCCCAGCATGAGAAGAACGAGAACCTTTTGGAGTGAGTCCAGACATGGACATGGTGATCAGAGGGCTGGAGAGGAATCTGAGGGAGAGAGAGAGACTGAGAGAGGCTGAGGGAGTCAGCATTGTCCAGGCTGGAGAAGCAAAGCCTTCAAGGAGACTTTCTAGAAACCTTCCAGTATGAAAAGAACCCAAAACAAAGATGGAGAGTGACTATTTACAAGGGCACATCATGACAGAACAAGGGGGAATGTCTTTAAATGGAAARAGGGTAAGTTTGGATTAAATATTAGGAAGAATTTTTTTCTGTGAGGATGGTGAGACACTGAAGGGGTTTCCCTGAGAAGCTGTGGRTGCTCCATCCACAGGAGTTCCAGGCCAGGCTGAATGGGGCTTTGAGCAACCTGGTACAGTGGAAGGTATCTGCAGGTCCTGCTCCAAGGCTGCACCTCGTGTTTGGGTCATCTATTCTTAAAGAATACTCAACAAATAAATCCTGCACATTTAGGCCTTTGTCTTCCCTCATTTTCTAAACTGAATGCACTCTTAGCAAATTATAATTCTCCATAGTTAAAGTGCCTCCCTGCCTGCATATGTCTCTTCATTTACACCCTCACACCAAAGTTGTGCTGTGCATTAATTTTGTTTCTGAATAGATTTTTTTTTTTTTCAAATTAGAAAAGACAAATCTTTAGGCTGTCATTGCTGCAATAATGCTAATAAAATACTGCAAAGGGCAGGTGCCAGAAGAGCATCCTGCAAACAAACACTGAGCTGACATTTCTGCTCMTTTCAGGGACAGCTTTAATACATCAATGAAGAAAATATTTATATGCAAGCRTTTGTGTATAGATCAATGAAGGTGCTGCACATTAACACCAGACACTAGTTAGTTTATCATACCAGCTCAAATAACTGTTAAATCTTTTTGTTTGCTGGTTTTAATGGGAAGTGGAACATATCTTTCATGTAGTACCATAAAATATGAAAATATGTTGAGCGGACAGAAAGTGATGAATCATGGAACTACAACGAATGTCAGTGGTTATAGTTAAATCATTTTTGTATGTGTTCACATTATTTACTGTGGGTATGTCTTATGCTTTCATCTCGATGCRTAGGACTCTGTCTGCAAATCTGGACTGCAGAATATGTGATTCTAAAATATTTCACCACTGGAGAACTTGTAGTGAAAATAATTACTTGGGGGAGAAAATTGTTGTTAAATTAGCCTTGAGGTGCAGTAAAAGAGCACAGGGATTACTTAAATAGCAAKCATTACAGAAATGTTGCATCAGTAGAAGATTAAGTTTTGAGGTGTGTCTAAAAATGTGTTTCTTCCTGTATAAATATTGTTGTCTAAATTCACATTAATTAAAAAAGAAAGGAACCAAAAAGCAGGCTTTTGAATGAAATTAGACTAAGCTGATCTCATTCCTCCAGTGAAATTTCTTGCCTATTGTTATTTTKCCATCTTTTATTCTAGGTGCTCCCTGTGTTCTGTATATTTTAAGGTTTGGGGATTCTTGTCATTTTCACTCTGTTGTGTGAGAACTCTTGCGAATGGCAGACCATTCCTTGTGTGGAAATTTTGACATTGCTTCTTTTGACTCCACTTAATATTAATTTCTGATGGGATCTGACAATGATATTTTTCAGCATTTCATGAGGACAGGAAGTAGGTTTCCCAGTTCAAAATTTATAATTATGCAGTGGAGAGAGAGGTTCAGTTTCTGCAGTTGCGACCCTGTTGAAAATAGTGGCAGCCTAACACTCAATAATTTTTGAGCTAAGTTTTCAACTAAAGCTACAAAAAAACCCCAAAAAACAAAAAACAACAACAACAAAAAAAACCCAAACAAAATAAGTGAAAGCAACTCAGTCTAAATTGTTTTAAAAATCAAACTCTATGGTTTATAACCAGTTAATCTTGGGTTTACAATTAGGATGGTCATAGAGTAGCTGAGGTGATCTATTTGTAGGAAAGAACTATAAGCAGATTTGCAAGTTAACAATTAACATGTCCTGACATTCKCTTTATTTATTGTCTGCAATTGATAGCTAATGAGGCAGTTGTGGTTTTCAGACTAGGRGAGATGCAGGAGGAATAACTAAATATAGCTTTGTTTGTGTCTTGAGTAGCTCTGTGGTACCAAAGAGGCGCCAACTGTAACACAGGATTTAAGAGATCCTGGTTCCTGTGTTTTCCTGATTTTATTTACTTATGCTACATGGATTTGGGTTCCCCTGMTCCCGGGAACTGTAAAAGTGAAGGACCTAAATAATTCTGGGGTAATGAAAATGAGAAATTTGGTACTTTTACATTAAAATTTTAAGTCATGCTAATGTCCTGTAACTTCTGTGGTAACAAGATCTTATTTTTTGAAGAAAGAAGATATTAGATATTGTTTTTAATATTTACTAAGTAATGCTTTAAATTAAATTTCATGCTAATTAATTTATTTTTTTCACTATCAGTAGATCACAATCATGAACATTTGAAACATGAAACTAAGTATTGAGACTAAAACAAAGTTGAAAAGAAATGAAACTAAGGAGACCTATTCTTTGCTTCAGTCTCAAAAGATCTCTCTAGACAATTTAACCTGTTTAAAGAAACAAGACCAAACATATGTTGTTTGCTAAGCAGACTCTTACACAAGGATTAATAAAGAATTGAAATCTCCATTTATTTATTTAACTATATGTTTTCCTTCATAGACATGAGCYTGGTTTATGATTTATGTATATTTTGCTTTGATATTAAATAAGACTGGGAAAAAAATGAAATTCATATACAGCTTCTTTTGTGTGGTTTAATTTAATCATCCTTCCAATTACTACTTACATGAATAATTAAAACTCTGGGARTGGAGAAAAAAAGAGAGACATTAGTGTGTATATTTTCTATAGATAGTAAAAAAGATTTATTTATTTTATTCCTATTCCTAAAATTTATTCCTAAAATAAATAATTTTATTTATTTTGTTCCTATTCTAGATAGATTTAAATTAAATATACAGCAATTACATTCTGTGTTAAGGATGCTCTTCAACTYTGTTCTGATGAGATACGACATTGCAGTGGTTAAAACTTCCCTTGACCTTGGAAGTTGCCCTTAGCTTTGAGTCTGATCTGACCTTGGGCAGGGGAGTACAAGGGAGATTCATTTTCTAACTAAAAGCATGCAGCTCTCAATACCTGAGCACAGCTTTTGCCAGTAAAATTGGGAAGTTGCTTAAAATTTTGTCTCCAACTTTGCCATCTGTGGACGTTCTTGTGTCTTGTTCATGGCTGAATAGAACAGTGTGTGCTTTACATTTAAACCTTATTGAAAGCCATAAATTGTGACCTGAAATAAATTCGCTACCTTTTGCTTGGAGAAACCCAATCAGATATCTGATAGGTGCTCAGTACACCTATCAGTCAGCACCTTCTCTGCAGTGGTGTTATTCCTCTTCAAAAATGTAGCTGAAGCATATGAAGAGCATTTTGTCTTCATTTCCTAGAGTGTTCAACACACAACTATGATGTCACCCTCATTTTCTTCTCATTTATGTTTCACATTTTCAAAGGAGGAGAAGAATCTGGGGGGTGATTCTAACATTGATTCTAAAGGCTCTTTATGTATTTTACCTACTGTAAGGTACGTTCAAAATCTTTAGAGCAGGAGCTGAAATTCCGACCCTCCTCCCAAAGATGTAGTCATGCTCCTTTCTGCATTTGTCTTAAGAAAACCAAAATAAAGATTTTTGTTCTCGCAAATTTGTAAAAATCACATTTGTGATTCCACTGTAAGTTCTGCAATACTTGCTATTAAAAAAAAAAGAAAAAAATCAACTCCTAAAGCTGCAATTGCATCAGCTATATAAAAATACATATAAAATAAGACAAATTTTTTAAAAGATAATTTCCGTGTAAAGGAAGCATTAAAGCATGAGCATGAAGGCCTTCAGCTTTATCTCCTAGACTGTAGTGGTTGCATAGTAATTATCAGGGACAGACACTTGGGAAACATTCTTTAATCAAGGAGTTTTGATTAGTCTAATCACTCCGCTACAATGACTATGCAAATGCTAATTCTGGTGGTGTTTTTTAATTTGAAACCATAGGTTTCCCTATTAAGTAACACAAAAAAGTTAGTGGTGTTAATAACACTGTTGTGGCTGCAGCATGAAATCTACAAAACTAAAATGAGGGGAACATAAAACAGCAAAATACTTCCAGAATAAAAACATTATTTCAACATTTGGCCAGAGTTAAAATATGTTTTCCACTGCTAGCAGATGCCTGAACAAAGCTGGTTTGATTTTCCTGGTTTGATTTTCTATTCTAGCAGAAATTAATCTTTTTATAGACTAATCACTTACAGTTGTTTTGGGGGGAAAAGCATTTTCTGTGCACAGCCATTCCAATTTAAGATGCTTTTAATAGAAATCTGTGTCAGCAAAATTACTTTTCCTAATGATTTTTCTATTATATTTCTGCTTGAATTACTGTTGATTAGGCAAGTTTGGAGTTACAGCTTAATCCTTAAAAGTATTTGTATAGCCATAGATGTGCATTCAGGGTTCATAGTAAGGCCCTGAGAAATATYCTTGCACCAGCAAAAATTCACTTTCCTTTCTCATAGGAGTCTTTTTGAGAGCAGAGTTTTCAGCCTCAGGGTTGTCTTCAACATGTGAGATTTCGGGTTGGGACTTTTTTCTCAGAGATACTGTCACTGAAAACAGGTTACAAAGCAAGTAAAACTRAAGCATCCATCTACCTCTGAAATTGAGATATTTTTACCATTCTCTCAGCATAAACAAACAATCAAAAATATAATGAATAGAAAAGGTACAGGATATTCCTATGGAATGTGCCGGAATCAATTAAGAATATCATTTTTTCTTCCCTCTATCATCAATTTGAGAGCAACCATGKTTTAATGCAAGAGTGTATTTTCAGGTTTTCTTGACTTATTAAGCAGGGGAAGGATGTTTGTGCACACTAGTTGGCAGGATGGGGGTTGTTTCTGTAGTGTGGTTATCACAGATGATATTACATTATTAAACTAAACCAAGTAATAAATKATACAAATTATTTAGAGAAGAGATGAAACAGAAGAGGCATATCTGTTATTTGATAATGTCAGTATCATTTCATATTTGTCTTCTAATTTTAATAAAAAGCTGGGGTCTTTTTGAACATATGGCATGTACTGTGTAATTTAAAAAAAAWTATTGAAGTCTTGTATTTGAATCAGTTGGTATATCCAACTGTTGTGCATAATGCTTTGATRTAGCTGAAATTCAGGTATCCTATATCCTTGTTTAGAGGATTTACTGGAAGTGGAATCTTGCTGCTTTTTTATCACTTCTCGCCAATTTATAACAATTGCCTCTCACTTATAACTTTCTTCTAACTTTTTTTTTTTTTTTT
>NW_026623385.1:881605-889627 GCF_030028575.1 Malurus melanocephalus | reverse complement strand
CACCCAGTGGTCTGTGTAAACCAGCACCCAGTGGTCTGTGTAAACCAGCCATGGCAGAGGCAACTTGCGGTGACAGAGCTCAACAGGACCAGGATCACAGCAGATGGAATGGCAGTCTGGAGATTTTTAAGACATTGATGCAAAAGCAAGAGCAAAACTGAAGTTGTTGGTTTGTCTCTGCCTGAAATTAGGCTAAAAACAAACAATATTAGTTGAATGGGAAGCTATCTTATGGCACCAGATCATAAAGAGCTCGAACTAGCTCAGATGGAATTAGGACTTGTACGGATAGCACTTTCCAATCTTCTGGAGATCCCAGCAAAGGAAGGACCTGGACCTGCTAGAGTCCAGACAATGCCACTAAGATGATCAGAAGGATGGAGCACCTCTTGTGTGAGGAAAGGCTGAGAGAATTGGGGTTGTTCAGCCTGGAGGAGATGCAGGGCTGACCCAATTGTGACTGCAGAAAAGAGGGAGAGAAACTATTGACAAGAGCCGGTAGTGACAGGAMAAGGATTTCAATTGACTTCAAACTTAAAAATAGTAGGCTTAGATTGGATATTGGGAAATAAATCTTCCCTGTGAGGKTGTTATGGCCCTTGAGAAGCTGTGGATACCCCATTGCTGGAAGAGTTCAGGGAAAGGTTGGATGGAGCTCTGAGCAGCCTGGTCTGGTGGAAACTGTCCCAACAGCAGGAGACTTGGAACTGGATGATCTCTTTCAGCACAAACCAATCTGTCTTCTATGATTCCTGTGTATGAGCCAGGGAGGCATTGGGCACAAAGGTGGTGTAACACAGAGAAGCCGTCAGCAGGTGAGATAAAGCCCTATATTTTCTGGTGTGGTGTCTTTAGGAGCAGAGCAAGGGCTACCTGTCCAACACAGTSAGAAGGCCCATCCAGTAGGATTCATCATCTCTGTCACCCCTGCCAGAGGAGCGAGTCTCAAAATGGAAGAGTCTGCAGTCAAATGTGGTTAAATAGATTCCCCCACATACTATGGAAGTAGCTCTACACTTTGGCCTCTACATTTTATGTAATCATTGGCAGGTTTTTATTTTCCACTTGTGCCTTTTATGATGCATGCAAGTAAGCAAAAAAGTTTCATCTGTGCAAAGGTATGYGCTGAACTCAGCAGTTCCCTGCAGAACAGATGCTAAGACAATAAAGGAGCCTTATGCAAAAGCAGTGAATGACAGGACCAATACTGAAATGTATTGGGTGCTTTTTTCTTGTGAGTGAATTAGAGAGGAGCGAACAGAAGACAATTTTCCTAAATTCTTCTCATATAAAAGCATATTCTTACTGAAGTAATATGTACCCAACTCAGATTTGAGAGAACCATTGAAAGGACCTGCCCAGAAGAAATACTACAAACCAGAACTGAATTCCATGCTAGAGTGGCTGCTGGTAGAGCAAGAAGGTGAAGTGTTTATGGACCCCATCTGAAAGTTACTGATGTGGAAATATAACAGTGGATGAGTTAAGGAAGAAATTGGTTTGTAGAAGGGGCTGATTCTGATTTCATTTATATTGGTGTAAATTTGGGCTAGTATTACACCAGGGTTAGTATTTAATTTAAGGTATTCAGCCAGGTCTCTGCTCTTTTTAATGTTGCCACACTTTCAGGCTTTTGTTGAAGTGAATCAAGGGACCTTTATGAAATCAGAATCAGATCTACTGTATTAAATGACTGCTGGGAATTTGTTTGTGGAAATTAATTTACAATATTATGCAGAAAAACCATAAGGGGTACATATTAATTATGACTCGTGCATGAAGATTTGGCTGAATAACTCCCATCAACAATAAWAAGAGTTGCAGAGTTAATTTCCTTCTAGGTCCTGCTAAAAATTCACCCAAGGACATTGTGTTCTCTACCTTCAGATTAACATTCCCTTTATATTAGCAAATAAAAATCTCATTATGCAATCATTCCTGGAAGAGTCAATCCTTGATAGCAGTTTTATAAAAATTATTATTAAATTACAGCTACATTGGCAGTTTTGGTTTATTRCTTGTTTTCAAATTTCTATTTGATTTTTATTTCAATAACTGAAAATTGTGTGTGGCAGTTAAGTGAGATAAGCAATGGAATATTTACATGCATTACTTTCAAATAGATATTTCTTTGTTATTAAATAATATTAGCAGAAGATTGGAAAAAAAAGAAAGTTTTCTTAATTCTAAAATGACTTCTGTGCAGAGGATGGTCATAAGCTTTTCCCTTGAACCCATCTCATTGCAATATAAATGATGAGGCTGAAAGTGGCTTCCTTTTATTTATTTTATTTGCCAAACAACACCTCACTCCCATTTGCCTTATTCTACCATGTYAATTCTAGAAAAGAATGGTATTTAAACCTTAATTCTGAGATCAGACTACAGAGGTCTATAAAACTGCTGCATTTTRTTAGTGTGGAATAGAGTCTCTACATAATTTTGGAAAAGATGAGAAAGTAGCCATTATTGTGGCAAAAATCTGATTTCAGGGTTGTTCTTTTCAGATTTCTCAAATCATACAGAAAGAGAGTCATGTTATAATAAAAATGCAGAGCTGAAGGGGAAATTATGATTGCAAAATTCTGAAATTAGGGTAGCCAAACTAACATGCAGAACAACACCCAGTTTTTACAGATTCATAGGTGATGGGATGTAGCACTTTTTTTTTGCCTTATTCATCAGCTAATTCACTGAAAATTCAAAAGCTAATCCTCTAGACCCTGTGAATCACTTTGTAAAGCACACTGGATTCAAAAACCTATAGGCAGATAATTAGAATAAAAAGAATGCCTTCTGTTGATAAATAATCACTTGCTCCAGCATTGGACATTTTCCTTATGAAGAAAATGTAAAAAATTTTCAGACCCCAGCATGCTGACATTTCAAAATATACAGTCTTTGAGCATGAAAACGTGAAGTAATATTAATGAAGTGAAAACTGATGCTGACATAATTTCAATCTTCTGGAGTAAGTTTAATGGACAGTAATTTTCTAATTAATTTATAAGGTATGACTACGGGAACTGCTTGTGGGAAGAGTGAGATGAAATTGCAAAAAGTTCTTGGTGCATATTGGGATGAAATTGAAAAGCAAAACAGTTCAGGACTGGGGATGTATCAAGAGGAGGTTGTATCCCTTGAGTAAAAATTCACCACTGATTTCACACCTGAGCACACACACAAAACACACTGACATGATTGCAGCTACATTTACCCTCATGTGAGGTCCTGTTTCATGGTCTAAAGTAGCCCTCTAAGAAGCCCTATGCATTTTCACCTCCCTAGCTATTGCTACCTGCTTTTTGAAAGTCTTTATTTCCTCCTACGAGTGCCCCCATTCCTTGGGTTTCACAAGGGATTGAAGTTACTTCAGATTCTCCTTGCAGCTGTGGGAATTTCAGAAGGTGAATGTCTTTTTGTGACCTAAACTTCCTTAGTGGTGTAAAACCATGCAACCTGTGCCAAAATAGGATTTTCTGTTGGATATCAAAGCAGAAAAGAAGAGACATTTTTGGATGTACTTTGGTTTTGTTGTCGTAAGCTTTCAAMAGCTTTGGTTTTCATTTGGAGATTAAAAAAGCATGAGCAGCCTGGTTGCCTACTCTCTAATGCTGCATCTTGCATCATTTTAATCTGGCATTTCTTAGAATYTCTGAAGGTTGCTGCAACCTTTGTAGCAGGATGTTTATGGAATRTTTCTATGGAAGCAAATCTTGAAGTACAGGGCAGGATGGGCAAATATCAGTATAAAAGTACTTCTTKTATCACCAAAGTTGTGTACGGCGTCTTTTGCAAGTCAGGTAAGAAAGCACAGACCTTTTTGGATGTTACTGAGCAGATTATTTTCTTTCTGTGTGCCAAAGTATCCTGATCATCCATCCCACAATTGAAATAAAATTCATATATCCCCTGCCAAATTCAGCTCCAGAATAAGTTTACGTGAGTTAAGTTTACTTAAGATGTAGAGGAATACAACAGGTACCGGTGAAAAATCTTGGGAAGTCTTCTAAATMTTTCAGTCTGGGTTTCAGTTTCATGAATAAGAAATGTGTTTAAAATGTCCAATTTACTTGCAAAGTTGCTGTTTCAGAAGATATTAAAAGACTCTTCATTGTAACAGARCCTCACTTGTGGCATGGCTATCTCAGTTCAAATATGCTCTTATTAATAAACAATTAAACATCATATGCATCAACAGTGAATTATATTGTTATTTGTGGATTTGCTTGACACAATTTGACATCGGTTTTGCTTACTCTTATTAATCTAAAATCACATGTGAAAGTATCTAAAATAAAGAATATAGTAAAAAAAATATAGTAAATGGAGAGTAATAGAGAATATAGTAAAAAAAAAAAAAGCACCCGATTTTGTCAGCACAACCCAGCTAATAAGCAATTGCTGAAATTTAATAACTTCATTTAGTGAAGGTTCTATTTATTTGGTGCATTTTGGGAATGAAAAGAGAAGCAGAAACTAAACTTGCTTAGCTACAAGGCTTCTCTCATTAGCCTGACTCTGATYCCCCACTCAATAATATTTTAAAACACCTCAAAGAGATTTTCAGCAAACGCTTAGAAGATAATCCCACTGCTACATGAGTCAACATCTCTGCTCCTGTCCAGTTTACACAGCTGCTTGGTGAGGCTGAGAGCTCAGATCAAAGGGCTGCTTATGCTTACAACTTTCTCCACCCATTCCTCTYTCCAAAACAGGAGGCATCTGAGTGGAACATAATTTGCTTTAAAGTTGATGCTGAAAGAGTTAGTCAATACCCAAGAAGGAAAGTTATCTTTTACAATCCAAGCGTGAAAGAACAAGGATAAACTTAAAGTGAAATGAGATGAGTATAAGCTTCTGTAATTGCAGTATGCTTCAAAGCATGGAAGGAATATATTTGTTTAGAAGAAGYTGCTTTGATTCCTTGTGAAATGTTGTGTGTGAACTTTGGTAAAAAGTTCCTGCYAAATGTGTTTTCAACTCAAGTATTAGCAAAATTGAAAAATAGAAGGCCAGAAGCCCACAGATCAAGCCTCAGTGGTTCAGCCACACTAATTTTCAAAATGAGCATAGCGGATTGATTGGTTGTGCTGTCTCTGACCATTTGATATGCTSTTTTTCTCAAAGCAAAATACCTTCCCTGCTGTTTGGGTGATGTCTAACCCAGAAACATCAAGTGGAGCAGTGTTCAACCCCTTTTCAGGGCTCCCCACTATTCAGGGGAAAGAATTTACCACTTGCCTAATTGGGGGTTAAATTCTTGCGTTGTGATTTTTCATGGTAGAATGTATTTTAATTATATATATATATATATATATTTAACTTTCTGGACTTCTTATTTTACTTATTTTACTTCTTATGTGTGTTCCTCCTGTACCATGAGGAGATATACTGATGACTCATGACCCTATATATATATATATATATTTAACTTTCTGGACTTCTTATTTTACTTATTTTACTTCTTATGTGTGTTCCTCCTGTACCATGAGGAGATATACTGATGACTCATGACCCCTCAATCATTTTACTGTTTCTTAAGGAATTCATTATCTCTGGAAGATATATGGGCATCCTGAGCTAGAGGGCTACCTTCCTWCATGTATCTAAGATAATCAGGTACAAATACCTTGATTAAACACCAGATGTGTAAATGCAGATAATTGTTTTTAAAGACATATAAAAAGGTCAGTTGTGCTGATCAGAAGCCTGGTCAAAAAGCTTTGAAGAAATAACAGCTACACTAATTATTTTCCTATCAAAGGTTTTTTCACCTCTACAGGGTATTAAACTGCAGAAAAAATTCATCTGGATATATGTTATTATTAATACTTTGTTTTCAGCAAATAATARGTTTCCTGTGAGGATTCTCTGGAGAGTTTTTTGTTTGTTTTGCTACTATTGTTGTTGTTGTTGTTTGGGGTTTTTTTCCCAGCTGTTCAAATCCTGGGCCTACCCCACCTGTGTTTTATTTCTGTTCAAATACAAACTCTTAATATTTCTGCATTTATATTTTATTAGCATCRGGATAGGCTGAATATCTCTATTTTATAGAGAGCATTTGCAAACATCAGTTCTAGAATGCACTTTTTGTTTACTTTCCTAAAAAACAGTGCAGGAAGCAGCCGAGTCTAATAGACCATCTGCTGAAGTGTGAAATTGAAGGTACAAGTACAGCAAAGATGGCTTGTTTAGAAAGATTTGAACCCTGCTAAAAGAAATGTGCCTTATTGTCTCTATCAAAGCAATATTATACTTTCTAGCATACACTTTAATGGATCAATACGTGTAAATTAATTAGGTTCCATAGAAAGAATGATTATTTTGGAATRATGGACATTTGAGTAACAGCTCATCTCTTGCAGATTTTATTCTAGTGAAATGTTAGGCAATAGACCTGGATAGACAGCAATGAACACAGCCATTGCAACAAATAATGCAACAAGATTTTATGCTTCTTCTTACATGTGAGAAATCATCATTTCTGATATGCTTGAGTGCCATGGAGTGAAAACATCATTGGCATAAGGAGCAGCAAAGTAGAAAGTRGGGAATTTACTGTATTTGTAGCTGAATGTATAGACCTATTTTCTAAATAGCTTTTCTGAAGAACACTCATGGCAATAGTCATTCTCCATTCCTTTTCTCTACAGTAATTTCGTAACCCATTTTAGAAATGGATCTTGGTGCCCAGAGATTCAAAGAGACCATATTTTAGCTGATGTTCATCTTCAGCCTGAGGAAATGGAAATTATGCTGTGCTGTGGTCCAAATATGCCATGGTATTTTTTATTGGATTGGAATACAAACTAAAAGTAGTGTTTTTTTTTTCTAAAATGTTAATAGTTCTATATGAGAACTTTCTTTACARCATATATGTCAGAAATTTTCCATTTACTTTCCCATAGAAAGAAATCTCTTTGCTAATTCTTTTTCTTAGGAAATTATTTATTAGGGAATCAAGTTTGTACAAACAAAAATGTGCAGTGGTGATAGTTCCATTCCTCTTTTTGGTAAAAATGGGGACAAAAAGCTCTTTGAGAGCATGGTGGCCATATAGGTATAGGCAGCCAACTCAAATCACAGGCTCAGATTCAAATCTGTACAAAATTAAATGCTGATTAGYTAAAAATGAATTATTTCAACAATGCAGGTAGTTGCTTAGATGCTTTCTTAGATTGGGAGAGCTAAATTAGAACTCCATAAATAAAACTTGTCTCTCTCAAGAGAATAGATTAGCTGTTTGTGATTGAACACTTTCTCTTTTGTTAAAAGTTTCGSTCCTGAGCTTATATACTCTTTTAGTTGAATAGATACATCTCCTGAAAGATTTCCCTTGAGTAAATTGACATTTTTTATATCTATTAAACAACCCAGACTAATCCAAAGTATATTAAAGCAGCTCACTTTTGRAAATTAATGAAGGATTTTTGTCAAGAAAACTTACTTTGCTTAGACAGCTTGAATCCTCTCAGTGGAATTCTCTCCATATTCACAACAGGTTACCATAAACTTAATTTTATTACTTACAGAGCATCATTAAACTAATTTTATTTAATTTTCAGYTGATTATTTCTATTTACTGCATTAATGGAAGCTGAAATCTCTCCTTTTAACAGAGAACTAGGCCACTAAGGGATAGTTATAATAAGTTTATCTGTTTTTTCGATGAATACTTGAAACATTAATTCTATTTTAGTGACTGCTAAAAGTTTTAGAGATACTACCTTTTCATTCTACGGAGAATACAGGTGTATGCAGACATCACTCTGCAACTTCAAATAACTTTTATATTTCCCTGGGGCTTGCCTGTGTTTTCATCTCTACTTTCTCTTGCAACATTTTAGAGAACAACTGTAACAATGGCTTTCAATTTGCATTTTTTAGTGCTACTTGAACTTTTCCAACTGCTCACTGGTGAAAGGGTTTTCAGTTTTCACTGCAGAAGTGAAAAAATAAGTGGGTTCTTTGGGGTGATTACTCTGTAACCTTTTCCCTGATACAACCATACTGATGGTT
>NW_026623385.1:827373-881495 GCF_030028575.1 Malurus melanocephalus | reverse complement strand
CCTAGTTTTGAGTCATTTTGTTTTCTAGTTTTGAGTCATTTTGTTTTCTAGTTTTGAGTCATTTTGTCAAATGTCCTGTCCCTGACAGGGGACATGGAGCGGTCATCTAGCTTGGCTGGAATAGAGACAATTGTGCCTTTCTGCTGGAATCTCTGCCACCCCCTGCCACAAGCCTCTGCTCACAGCTGGTTCCTGTCATTGCTGTCCCCAGGATTTCACCCAAAGTCACCCAAGGAGAGAGCAGGGAATGGCTCTGTGCCAGGAGCTCAACCACTTTGGCAGCAGGAATACCTCAAGCAGGTGTAGGAAGATGGAGGTGAGGAAAAAGTGCCCTGTATTTTAAAAATTGCCCTTTTAAAAATCCYCTTAGATGTAAATTAGCTTTTATGAGTGAAACCCAGTGTTGTTTTCAAAGCAAATGACAGGACCATGTCCCCAGGTTTGCCTGGCCTGCAGACAGCAGTGAGAGTCTGTCAGATCATGCAGGAAGGTGGTGCTGCTCTGCTCTTCTCCCTCTCCTGATATCCTCACTGCACTCTGGGGGCAGTTGTGGCACAGAAGTTTTCCTTTTCTGTGACAGTATCAGGGAATAATTTAGGTTGGAAAAAGCTTTTAAAACCATCAAGCTCAGCTGTTGCCCCYAACACTACCAAATCTGTCACTAAACCATGCACCCAAGTGCCACATCCACAGAGCTTTAAAATCCCTCAGGAATGGTGACTCCACCACTTCAATGGGCAGCCTGCTCTAGTGTTTGACAATTCTTTCAGTGAAGAAATTTCTCTTAATATCCAACCTAAACATCCCCTGGTGCAACTTGAGGCCTTTTCCTCTCATCCTTGATACCTGGAAGAAGAGACTGACCCCCCTCCCCCTCTACAACCTTCTCTCAGGTAATTTTAGAGAGTGATCAGGAATAGCTTATTCTTCTTTCAAAACACGACTTTGAAAGAACTTCCATTTATTACACAAATACCAGTGAACAACATGTGTTCATGTGCTCATCTATCTTTTTCTGGACTAATTCAGAGATGAGCATTTCTTTATGGTATGGGTGATGCTCMACAATAAATTAATTATGAGAAAAGTAAGAAAAAGGTGTTAAATTAAAAACTATTTGAAATGTCTTTAGAATCTGGAGTAACCTGCTGTAAGACCAAGGTGAGATGATTCATGGGCATTGATTTGGAGCTGTTTCTAGCAGAAATGTTGGAGAACAATTTGTATATATTATCATTATTCCATAGTCAGGATCTTAATGAGATTATATTGGGGGAAAAGTAGAGAAAGTACTACTCGCCTAGAAAATAGGAATTTAATGGTGACATTATCCTATAAYCATCATTCTCTGTGAAGGAGAGAAGCTCCATGTTTGTTTTTGCATYGTTCTGGTAACAGTATTAATTTCTTCATGGGATCTAACTCTTGTGTCAGGCCTTTYCAAAACTTCCTGGAAAATTGCCATGATTTTCCACACTCCTTGTCTCTTTGTTTGTAGGCAACTCAGCAAATAACTAAAGCAGAATCCCAGTGTCCTCTCTGTTAAAGCCTTTGTGAAAGACTGTTCACAAATGCCATTTTCCAAATTCTTTTGTAACTTCATGTCCTAACAATATAAAGAAGCTATCTAGAAATTTTGTTTTTCAGTCTCAAAACGGACATTTTCAAGAAGGTCTTTGAGAGATTATTATTTATTAGCAAATTGATATTAGAGTATAGAGAATTGAAATGAACACTAGATATTCTCCAAGTTTAAATGATGATTGGAGAGCTTTGTCTGAAGTGCCCTTCAAGAGAAGGTTGGGGTTTTTTTSTTGGTTGRTTKGTTTTGTTTTGGGGYTTTTTGCCTTTAATTTYCCTAATTTATTGATTTTTACCTATTGACATTTTAGTCAAGTTGTCTGTCTTGGCCGAATGCACAATTTTTAGGAAGTGCAATAAGAGAAATATTACTTGTGGAAATGAAAAACATCTTAAAGCATTTGCATTTTCTAATTTGAACATTTTAGTTCTTCAGGAGAAGATTTTATTAAGGTAGCAAAGAAAAGGGAAAGTAGTTTTCCAGAGGAACAGACAGCAGAGACAATGAAATTAGCTAAAGATTCTGGAGGCCAAGGGAGAGGGGTCACATTTGGGAGCAGAGTWATCTCAACACCTACACCTGATTTACAAGTAAAGGTTTTCTTATCTGTCCTTTTTCAGGGAATTTTCTTTTGAAGTGTACCTCTACAAGCTAGTAAGGGGACAGTTCCTAACAAATAAAATTATAACAATTATTTTCAGATACCTTGCACACAAGATTTAGCTGTGATAAATCTACGCTAATTTCATAGAATCAGGAGAGATTTTGCCACACTAATCACCCAGACTGAAAAATGAACTGCTACACAAAGTTGTTTCCAGTAGCTTGTTTTTCTACTAAGCTGTTTGATTTTCTTCTGAAGATTCTTGAGAATACACTATACTTCTTGTCTTCCAGAAACCCCCACATATCCTGTTATATAACTTTAAAGTGTCTTTTTTTTTGCTGCAAATAAGCCCCTTCTAAAACATCAAAGTGGAAATAAAATTGCATAAACTTGTCTYCAACCTGCATAGATTCATTTATTTCAAAAGGAACAGATGTTCACAGCAAGGTCCTTCAGTGGCTCAAGGAAGTAATGTGTTATTAAGAACTGGAAAAAAAAAACCAACTTGATTAATCCTGTTTGAAGGAAATTCCAGTAAATATTAATTACCCAACACTCACTTTGTCAGAAGTCACCCTCTCTTTAATTGTGGAGTGGAATGATACTGAAAGAAATCTATATACTGTTATGTCTAGAGTGTATGACACATCTTACTTGGAAAAYATTATTTTGTGGATAAATATTCAGTGGATAGCTGACTTAGTGTGACAGTTTGTCAAGCACTATAAATACACTGGAAATGTTTTGAAATTCCTTTTAAGGATGAACTTTTTCTTCAAAGGAATGTTCAGAAGCTCTGCTCATTGTATAAATGGCATCAGGAGAGAGAAGTAATTTGATGTTCTTTGGTCTTCAGTGGGGTCCCATTGGATTATTTTKTAAATTAATTAAATGACTGTAGGCATTAAAGTGTAGCTTCTTCAGTAATCTTTCTTCTGTTCATCTGAGGCAGTGAGAGGTTCATCATATGCAAATCTCTTCAGACAGGTATACAAGAAGATAAATCCATATTTAGTGTATATCCTGAAAGTATTGAACAGAATTTATGTCTTGGATTTGGAATGTTCTACAGGATGAATATACGCTCTGAATCTGTCTGTGCTTCTCTGTTAATGTTTTTCAGTCTGGGTTTGTTTTTTTTTAATGCAATGGAAACAAACCCCAGAATATAAAGGATGTCTTCTTAGGGAGAAAAAATAAAATGTATGTACATCAATATATTGAAAAGYTTTGGATTCATCACAGCAAAAGGATAATCATTTGCTCTGTTTTCACAGAAAAATGTGTTTCCTAGACAGTCAGCAGGGTATAGGGGCAAATAAATAGCTTAAGAAGTAGGCTTTAAATGTAATCTGTGACACACAGTGAGTTTAATTTAAGGCAGTAGTGCCAAGTGAAGTCTATTCCATYAATTTTTTGGAGGCCACTGTAAGGAACTCTGATAGATGTAAGATGAATATTATTGTTCCTGGCAATGAGTAATTACACCAAAGTATTTCATAYCCCTTTATTTAAAATTCTGCAAAAGACTTGTATATCAACTTAATAAAATACAAGCCTAAAAAAAGCTCTCAATCACTTTTTCAGGCTTTCATTCAATGCAGCATGCATCCATGTTCACACATACATACGTGTTCAGTCTCCATCCTTTTGTAAAAAATTGCTCTATTTAGCATTTTTATTGAATATTGAAACAAAGGAAGCCTTTCAGTGTTTATTCACTGCTGCCTTAAAATCTGTTCGCATGTTTCCAGTTCTGCCCAGTGCTTACATTCCTTCTGAAAAATGTTTTCAAATATATTTTCATTTGAAAATAAAAGCAAGCTGAACTGTTATTGTCAAAGAATAAAAATGTTAGCTTAAATTTCTTCTAGCTCAATTGCAAGTGAASCAGGACCATCTGCACTGATGAATTTAACTTATTACTCCTGTCATTTACCCCCTTACGTGTTGAACGGTTCCAAGCAATCACAGAATTGTGTTTCTTTTTAAAAAGGAGTTTAAAAAAACCCCATTTATTTTCCCCAAATAATAGATGGTTCTGATTAAAATTAACACAGGGAGGAGAAATAGACCTCTGTCCTGTGAAYATGTGTGAACATGTGTGATCTGATGTCCTCTTTTGGATGAAAGTAAGTGATTTATATTCCTTCTAGGTTTGTTTTGTGTGGGTTTGGATTTGGTTTCATTGTTTTTTTCTTTAAAAAAAATTAAAAGTGTATTCAGCTCTCACATATTCATAAAACAGAATTATTTTTAAATAGTTTTTCAAGGATTTGCCCTTCATTGTAAGTTTTTAGGTATCTCCAAACACAGTGGAGTTGTTTTATCAGACTGCAAACAACTAGGCTGCAGGAACTTAAAAGCATCAGAAGTTAACACATACTTTTTTAGAGGAAAAGTCTTATGCTTGAATTTAACAAATGGAAATTAAGGTCTTTAAAATTCTGTATTCAAAACAAAATGGCACAGTGGAGGCAGAACACAGGGTGCAAGGGTGAATGCAAATCATTGTGCAAGGGACTGTTGCAGAGGGGTGGATTTCCAAGAARATTGCAGTATAATTAAAGGCTGGCATGAGCATTTTGGTAGGAGGATGTTGGAAATTATTTCAATCCCATTACAGAAGCAGTAGTGGATGCAAAAACTTTGTTACTGGCTGGGCAGCAGCGGTGAACTCCTGAAGATTTCCAGTTGATGTGGGTGTATAAAAAATTGGTTGAGTAATACTAACTCAATTATGGCTATTGTGAATTTCATTTTGCTACAGCACTGAAAAAATAGACCTGGGGAGAAAGAAAGAGGAAGGAATAAGTGGAGAGTAACTTGAAACAGTAAAACACCTTAGGATATTGTAAATATTTAATGTATGAACTGAATAAGTCGTGGCTTTTTTCTATATGTCATAATTAATGGCACTGAAAAAAAAGGCTCATTAATTTCTGCAGGTATGTTYTTGGGTGTGAGGTGAACTGAACCATAGCTGTCTTTGGGATTCCTTTATGCTGAGTTTTTCAGGCTGCTCCAGGACTTCTCTCTAAGGCTTTCTCTCAGCTAAGGCCTTTAGGTATGGTCCTGGAAATGGATRGAATGGATTTCATTACAGCCCCTCAGGTGYAATTAGCACAAGGATGCACCAGAAATCTTAATTTCAGACAGGTTTTCACATTCTGTTGARGGGCAAATCTCTCAGTTTAACTATTGCCCGAACCTTGAAATCTGGAGGGAATTTTTCTTTTTTCTGTTTTGACAGACTTTTCTGTGTCAGCAGGAGACACCAACCCTGTCCCCCTGCCCATGGGGAGTGAAAAGCTTGTTCTGTGGGAAGTCTTGGTATAGTAAAACTTGTTTGGGTCTCCTACCATTCCTCAGACCTACTTRAACAGTTCTTCATCCTTTGTGTTTCTATTTCTTCCATTTGAACAAGAGACATCATTTTTTCTTGCTGCCCGAGGACAACAAAAGTAGCTGTGGGTTATGGGATGGCAGATACATCGGGACCATCACATAGTATGAAGTCATTGTATATTTTTTTAAATTTATTTTGGTCCATATCTGATCTGGAGATTTTCCTACAATAGCAGCAGTGTCACACTGCTTTCTCACTCCCTGCATCCTCCTGTCCCTGGTGGGGAGGAGAATTGGGAAAAAGAAATTAACACTCATGGGTTGAGAAAAGAATGATTTTAATAATTGAAATAAATAACACTATTAATAATAATAAAAACGACAAAAATAATTTTAAGGAGAAGGAGASCAATAAAGTCCATGAAAGACAAGTGATAAAGAGTTGAGTTGCTCACTGCCCGCTGCCCAATGCTCAGCTGGTCGTTGGTTGAGCCCTGCTGGCCAGCTTTCCCAGTTTATATATTGAGCATGATGTCCTGTGATATGGAATATTCCATTCCAGGTCGGTGCCCTGGCTCTGTGCCCTCTCAGCTCTTGTGGCCCTTCTTGCTGTCAGACCATGGGAAGCTGAAAACTCCCTGACAAGCACCATGAGCAATAACTACATCAGTGTGTTATCAACACAATGTCGTGTTATCAACATTGCTTTTATACCAGATCCAAACCCCAGCACTGTGCCAGCTGCTGGGAAGGGAAAGATCTCTATCCCAGATGAAACCAGGTAAACCAGATAGTCCTACCTTTTCCTGAAGCCCGTTAGCAGAGCAACAGCAGTCTTGAGGAGCAATTGTGCCTGCTTTTCTCTGGTTACATAAATATTGAAGGGTTGTTTTTTTTTTTTTTTGGGTTTTTTTTTTTTTCCCGGTGTTCTAGTCTTTAAGTAGAAATCAAAGCAAAACTCATCTACTCAATGACACTGCTTATAGCTGTACTTCCATCAACATTGGCATCTTCATTACTAGCCCAGAATTCAGTTCATGGATATGGATTTTTTCCTTCTTTAACTTACGGGAACACTGCTATTGGTATCATCAGCTCTTGTTCTGCCTCTTGTTTACTCCCTTTAGCACTTATAAGCTTAATATGTTGGCTATTATCAAAGGAAGCAGCAAATGGAATTACAACAAATCTTAAATAGGAAATAAAGACTACAAAGCACAGYCTGTAAGAACAAAAAGATTGAGCTGCTTTATTGGGCTGAATGTTCTGTCCTGTTTCTGAAAGAGAGTTTGCTAATACAATCAGTATTTCACAGTAAAAGAAATACTTCTGACTGTTTTACTGTTTTTTAGCACTATTCTTTCTGGGTTTGAGAAGTGACTTGAGCTACATCCATAAAAAGCAAAAAATTATTCTCTGGGGTTATGATTCAACCTGTCCTACCTTCCATATGCACTGAAATGTAAGAATGTCCAATATTTGGTCACTGCCTAGGTGCAGTTAGAATAATTTCTATTCTCTTCAGTTGGCTAGTCCATTTTGTGCAGGAAAGAAAGGTTTTTCTGACTGTGACTGGAACTTTCTCAAACACATTTTAATGTTTCTATGTTGTTCTAGACCTCACTGAAATGGTGAGTAAGTGATAAGTGCAAGTGTGAAGAGTTGGTATATCATGCATTCCAGAGGGGAGCTATGATTTTGCTGCAATGAGATAGGTAAGCATGTAAAACAGTAAAACAGTAAAAACTTGACTTGTCCTTTTGAAATCTTAAAATTGCAGTTGTAGCTCTTGTCCTACCCATTTTAGGAGCTTTCAGCATATTTCCAAGACTGCCTCTTTTATGAGGTTTTTTTTCGGTGCTCTATGAATGTCAGTTGGAGGAGGAGTAACGATATTTCAACAGCCTCTCGTATTTTTCTACTGTAACATTAAGCATATAAGATTCTCATAAATATGCAATCAACTATCAAGTGCAYAGACTCTGCAAATGTCAGCCGCTTGCACTGATCACTTTAAAAAGAACTAGAATTTTGGCTTGGTATTAATCACTGTAACAATTCTGTTGACAGGAAGTATTTACCCRTATTACACTTGCTAAAGTATAGAGGAAAATCCAGCAGTGCTGTGCAAGGTGAATGAGGTAGTGAGAAGTTCTGGGGTTATTAAAAATATTGACATTGCATAYTGAAAATAGTCTTGGCCCTCTGGTGCTCCTGGTGTATGCCCTCAGGTTCTTGCTTAGCTCCTAGCTATGTTGTAACCAACATTTCTCCTAGTTTTGAATATTCCATGTTCTTGTGTAGCATGATGCATCTATATTTAGTTTTCTTTTTCAGAAAGTGCAGAGCACATTTATTTAAACAATAAATATTTGAACAGGACCAGTGAGGTCTGAGGTTGTCTGTCATAATTTTTGATATCTGGTACAGCTTTGCTGAGAGTAACATTATTACAGGTAAGAACATACTATGGTCTTTCAGAATAACATGGAATGGTTTGGATAACCTAGCTCTAGCCCTCTGTAATGGACAGGTTTGCCACACAACAGATCAGTTTTTTAAAGCCCCATCCCACCTGACCTTGAACATTTCCAGAGACGAGACATCCACAACTTCTCTAGAAAACCTATTCCAGTACCTCTCAATTCTTGTAGTAAAGAATATATATATATATATATATATATATATATATATATATATATATATATATATATATATATACATATACATATACATATAATCCAAATCTCTCCTCTTTCAGTCTATGGAAATGTCTTTGACTTTAACTTCAATGTTTTTTTCTTACTAGAAAGTTGAGAAAAGTGTCAATAGAGAAAAATCTGTTTAGCTTTTATACAGAAAATTAGTTCTGATGGTAGCTTTTTACAAGTAAAAGTTTTATTTCATTGTTTTCATTAAACCATGTGAAATCATATAGCTTGATACTATCATAACCTGAAAGCTTTAAGTAACTTCATTTTGTACATTATGTTTATTTTGATCCCTCTCRTTTTTCATTGATACATTTTCCAATATCAGTTGAAAACTTAATGAATAGTCATGTCCTCTGACACAAGAACTACTGCACCAAACTAATGGGAGCAGATGAAAAATATCTTTGTAAATCCTTTAACACACAGCCAAGAGGAAAGATTGCATTGTGCCTGACCCTTTAGAATAAACACTTGCAGTCTAAACAACAAGGATCATAAGACAAAACCAATTAYGCCAGAGTTTTGTTTAAAGGAAGGTTACCATAACAGGAATTTGTCTTTTCATGCCCATTTAAAATGCAATGTCATGTTGCCCAGTGGTTGAAATTTTAAGATGATTTACAGACAAAATTATGCCATTTTGATAAACTTCATTTCACTTAGAACAACATGTAGTTCACATATTGAGCATTTTATTTCAGTAGGTGCTCATGGTTCTCACTAGTGCCAAGGGGTAAGTGAGAAACATCAAAGCCTTCTATAATACAATTTTAAAAACATCAGTGTGAGACAACTGTTTGTGTCTTGATGCAAATGTTTCTATCTCCACTCTCTGKGTAACCTTTCTCTGCTGACACAAAGTGCTGACACAGGGTAGAATTGATCTACTCATACACAATCATTTCCAGCCCAGTGAAACTTGGTGACAGATTTCCACTGAGATTTAAGTACTKTTGCTTTTCTCCCCTCAGCACTGCAGCTCACATTTATGAGCACATGTGAAAGAAGCAGCAATGCCAGAGACAGGGCAGGGGGCACCGTGCCTGGTGGATGATGCAGGTAAATCCCTCCCAAGGCACAGAGGATCCCTGAAGTCACCCGAGCTCCCCATGCTGCTCGCAGGAATTTCTGCAAGGTTCCTACATCAATTAGATGACCTCATAAAGTTAATGAGATGTGTTTTTACAACCTTGTCTCAGACAAGGCAATAGTAATTGCTGTATTTTATGTGACAGAGTGTTTAAACCGTCAGCGTGGTAAAAAATTATACAAATCCAGCATAAATACTTCAAGTTGCACAAAGTGATTACTAATCTTAAAAAAGCATCAAATATGCAGAGTTARCTAATAAATGAATAATTCATTCAACATAAAAAGGAAGGGAAGAGAGGTATTAACATTTTACCCACAATTACTCTTTGACAAGCTATTACTGAACCACCAGATTTTTAGTTTTACCACATTTATTCAAAACCTTGCGGCAATACAGAGACATGTAATGATTTTGAAGGACAGATGTAGATGTGCCTTTTTATGTGGGTGTCTCAGATTATAAAAATATAACGACTTTTTGTACTACTGGTTTTCAATCATTCACATTGATAGTAATTGGAGAAAGTTAAGATGTAAACACATACATACCTTAAATAAATGTATTTACTGAACTACTAAATTTTTTTCTTACCTCAAATTTCCACARCCTTTCTGCCCAGTACAAGCTCTTCACTTGTGAAATAACCATTTCAGTTTATATTTCTAAAAAAAAGATTAGCCACGTTCAAAAGATTTGATGTAGTTCCTGAAACAATGTTTCACTTTTTGGAGCTCAATCATCTCCCTCCACAATAAATCATGAACCCCTAGTATTACCTGTGATATAAAAAGATGATTGTGATAATGCCAGGAATATTATTTGTCTGTAATCCAGAAATGCTAACACCCAGATTTCAAGATTCATGCATTAGACCTCAAAAGAGAAAAAACCAAATTGTTTAAATTAGATAAGATTGCTTCGCAATTAATTTTAGGTTCTTGGTATCTGCCTTCTGGTTTTTAGCTTTTAGATTCAAAGCTTTCCTTTTTTTTGCTCAGGAGAATAAAAAATAATTAAACCTAAAATTCTTATATTGTAATGTAACCTCAGGGAACCAATATTTTAAGAAAAATACCAATTGTAATGAGTCTTGTGGTAAAGCCTTTGGAAGGTACAATGAATTATATGTTTTGTGCATCTAACTTCTCAGAATATTTTCCCTTTAATTTTTTTGTTACTCACTTCTTGGTATCATTTCAGTATACGTTTGATACTATGTTTCCCTTAGGTAGACAGACATGGGAAAGCACACTCATGTTCATTTTGAGTTCTCTTAAATGTATACTTTAAAAATCACCACTGTTTAAAAAAATTGCCTCCTAAGCAGGTCAATTCTTTCAACAATTGTCCTTGTATCAGTGGATTTTCAGATTATTTTAAGTTGGAAGATCTGGTTGGCATCTTTATGACATGGGAATTTGCACCTTATTCTTTGTACAGAAATGAAATGTCAGCCTTCACCTGTCTGAAGAATAATGGTCTTTTTTCTTTGCATCTCCCTTCGGGCAGCTAATAGAATGCGTGAGGTGATTGGAGACACAAAAGGAGTTCATCAGGACTAGAAATGCTGAAYTTTTTTTTTAATGACTAGGCTAATATATGGGAGGAGAAAAGAAAAAATTGTAGGGAGGAACTGATCATTTCTTTAATCCTTTTTCAAGGATTCTTTCAAAGATTCTTTAATCCTAATTCAAGGAGGAAAGGCAGGTACTTCTGAGATCAGCTTGGAGATGGCAGAAAACCCCATGCTCTTACTGAAAAAGCTCTTCCAATGGGAAAAAAAAGATCCAGAAAAAGGCACCCGGCTGTCATGAGTATCATCTTCTTCAACCTAGCTTCATTTTAAATCAAATTAGAAACTAACATGATGTATTTATCCTTTAAGGTCTCTGCCTGCATTTTTGAAATGAAGATGTGATCTTTGCTGTAATTTTTAAACATTTAGGAAAATATTTTGGTTTCTGTTTTGGGTGGGTTTTTTGCTGCTTTTAGCTTTGAATTTATTTCAACATTTCTTTGTGGAGAAGGACATGAGCACCAAGCAGAAGCTGACTGCCTTGATAACAGTGCTGGGATAATCCAAATTTGCCAGCTGCTTTGTGATTATTTGTAGAAGAAATTTTTTTTAAAAATTGAGCTAAGGTCTTGTTAAGAAAATACTGTGCACTATAATTTTAGAATGAGAACTTGGGCAGTCAATCCATAGAAAATGAGAAAGACAATATTTTATTGCATAGCCCTCTTACTGATGCAGCTTAATGACATTTGTGTCTGAAGAACTGAAAGCCTTGAAGGATTTCAAGGTGTTCAAGCAGAAATCATCAATCCACATCTACCCAGACTTTGGATATTACTGGGATTCTAAATACCAATATAGTATGAAGTATTTGAAATAACTAATTTTATTCTAAAATGGCAAACTTACACAGGTTAATAACCTGAGAGATTTTGCTGATAGGATAATGGGACAATGTCTACAGACATTTCAGTGATATGAGCACTACAAAAATTTTCCAAAGTACAGTGTAGAAAAAGCTGCAGTCACTTGAGGCATTGTTTTGGACAAGTGCAAGTAATGTAATCTATTAATTACAGTGTTAGTAATATTGAACAATATTATATATTATTTAATATTATATTCATAATATAATGAATATTATAATATTTCATTTATCATATAAAATACTCCTTGCATGTCTCTAAAAGCATAGTAAAGTTTTCAAAYAGGTATTTTAGTTTTAATACACTTAGGTGATGTAGGAATACAGCAGTCTGAGATCTCACAGGAACACAGATGTCAGTACACTTTCAAGGTGAAYTGACAGGTTCAAAAACCTCAGGCAAAACCAGATAACATTTAACAGCACCATCTCTCTTCAGAGTGATATTTGTTGCTCAAGTTCAGTTAGTGTCTGATTAGTTCTATCTGCACCCATTGTGAATAGKCTTTGTGACCTCAAGCTTGTTAAAACAAGTCAAATCTGCCATTAAAATCTGCCTTTTAGGTACTGACAGAGATGGATTAAAAAAGATAAAAAAATGCTTCCACACCTTTTACCACTGATAACTGAGCRAGATTTGGAAACCTGTGCAGAAGTGACTTACAAAGAAAAATTTGGAATAGCTGTCTTTGAGTACTACGGATAAATCCACAAGATGCTATCAATGCTATTCAGACCAAATCTGTGCCATGTGACTACAGAGTGRAATAAATAAGAACATAGGAATGAGAGTTGAATTAATGACAGCCTGTGTATCCCAGAACATGATAAATTATAGTTTGCTGCTGGCAGCAGGAGCTATTCAAACAAATGTTTTTGCATTATGACAATTTCTTAAGGCTTCTATAGAATTCACGCATAATAAGAGAACCGCCTACAGGGAAGATTATTAGGAAACTTAGAAAAAGATTTTCATTTTGTGATTTGAGCGATGTCTGTAATTATCAACACAGCCTATCATTTACTAAGTGGTTAGTTGCACTAGGAGACCTTTATCTTGTACTGTAATTACAGTAYATGGAAACAATATACTTGTTACGGGTGACTGTCCATCAGTAGGTGGTTAAATGTCATTAAAGCTGTTTTGGAATATATCTATTTACAAATAAATATTTTCAGTTTTCCTGTTAGTAAACATTTCTGAATGACCCTYAAAACAGCTTCTTATAAGAAAATTCTCTATGCCAGCAATATTAGTTTAAAGCAAGCCTTGCTAAGCCCATTAGAAACCCTGCTGATAACATCTGTAACTTGCCCAAAGATGAAACTTGTCATTACCACAACCTTTTATATCATATCTCTTCCAAAACTGCTTTGTTCTCACTTTATTTTTATATTGTCTATTACCCTCCTATTGTCTTTTAGTTTGTTTGAATTTGGAGGGGTGCTTGCCTTTGTTTACTCGAACACCTTATTGTCAGGAAATCACTACAAATACTGTTCTAACATGGATGTGAACAATGATAGGACTTTAACTGCATACCTGCCAACTCCACATTTTGACACAGCAAGAACACCATTATCCTTTACAACTCAGTAGGAAAGGCCTGGAAATCTGAAATTAAGTTTTGATTTGATTGGGAGCTTGAATTACCAGAAAATTATTTAAGTGGGGCTATATATATATAAAAGAGGGCATTTAATTGTGGCCACTCTTAACCTTTAAGTAGTCATGCAGTTTCACTTTAGATTAAAATTGCTGGCATGGATCGGACAATACTTGCCCAATCCAGTTGTTGCGAACTAAAAAGAAAAATTATGAAAATTAATAGAAGATAGCACTGATCAGAGTAACTTCTTTAAATTAATGTACTTGATATAATTATCTTTTATGCACATGTGTAATGTTGAGCTGGTTTATATATTTTTCTGTTGTGTTAGAGATACCATATAATCTTCTATTATTTTAGTATGTTATCCTTTGTGTTGATGGAGGATTTCAGTGGAGGGAACCCATGGTCTCTCCCTGTTTCTTTTTCTCCTGGATGTGGTATGGGAAAGGGGAATGCAGCTATCAGGCAGCTCCTCCTTTGCCCTTATCAGCTTTATGCCTGGAATTGGTTATCAGCTGAAAGGACAGACTGGCTCTGTGCTGGACAGCTACAAGCAGGGCATAAATATTTCAAGTATTTCATGCTGTCTCAGCTATGATAAGTGGCCAGAGCAAACTGATGAACMCAGTCAGTCCTTCTATTCAATGAGCTAATCATGAGGAGCTTTCTCTTTCTCAAATGAGGATTTATTTGCTTGATCTAGTGCAATATTCTAAGTTTGCTGCAGACCATGTCTGAAACCCTTCCCCACATAATTAATGAAATGTTCCAGCAGTGATCAATGTTATGTGGGGAAATGGATCRCTGGTGCTAGAGAAATGGCTGAATCCAGATTTCTGTTTCCTGAGTGATCTGTAAGGAGAAATAAAATTCAGTAAGACAGTTAATGTGGTTTATTAAGAAGGCAGATTAAACAAACAAATAAGCAACGAAACTGGGAAAAATGCAAAGGTTTATTCTGTGGGTTTCTTTTTTCCTGTAGAAAGTATCTTTATTTAAACTTGGCTGTCTCCAGTACTGAATTTTGTTCCAATTCAGCCAGCCATTCACCAGGARTGTCAGCTCCAGTATTTACTGACAGACTGTGAAGCACAGGGAAGGCTTGTTCTCCCACCCAGCTATCTGAAAAAGTACAGATGTTGTGCACTTCTGTGTCCATATATCTGTGTGTGTGGGTGTGTGGATGCATARAAATGGTGGAAATAGATATGTCTATATAACGGAAAAAATAACAGTTGGCTATAAAATGAACAGCTGTTCTTGACTTYCCTGCATGTCAGAATGCAATGTTGAGAGATAATTACACAAGGAGCACATCAAGAACTTTGTAAACATTTAGTGTACATAAATGTCACTTTTATTCAAGCTTTGGGCTTGGCAGGCATAATATGTGACAGAAAATACCACTTGCTGCCTTTTTTTTTTTTTTAAATTATATTCATACATTTCCTAAAAGAACAATCTGGAAGAGTTCCACAGATGCCATGCAAAACTGGCTGTCTACCCAGCTTGCATTCCTCTTAGCTAATTTTGGTGGTTAATTTCTTCAGGAAAATTTATTTACACATTTTTTTTTTACTTCATTCACATGAATAATCAAATGGTGTACACCATACCTGTCAGTTACGTGTTCTCTGATGATATTGAAAGGATAATTTGAGCAGTGTCTACAATAAAAAAAAATAGACATTGGGGCAGACAGTGACAAATGGTGGATGAGAGGCTGGACATGGCCCGGCCGTGTGCGCTGGGAGCCCAGAGCCCCCCGTGTGCTGGGGTCAGCCACCGCCCCGTGGGCAGCAGGGCAGGGAGGGGATTCTGCCCCTCTGCCCCGCTCTGCTCAGACCCCACCTGCARTGCTGCATCCAGCCCTGGGCTCCCAGCACAGCAAGGACATGGAGCTGCTGCAGCCAGCCCAGAGGAGGCACCCAGGGGATCAGAGGGATGGAGCAGCTCTGCTGGGAGGAAAGGCTGGGACAGCTGGGATTGTTCAGCMTGGAACAGAGAAGGCTCTGGGATGACCTGATTGTGGCCTTCAGTACCTGARGAGAGCTGACAAGAAAGATGGAGAGAAGCTTTTTACTGGAGTGACAGGCCAAGGGGCAATGGTCTTCAAACTGACAGGGAGTAGGGCTGGAATAGACATGAAAAAAAAATCTTCCCTGTGAGGGTGATGAGGCACTGGAACAGGTTTCCTTGAGCAGCTGTAGCTGCCCCATTCCTTGATGTGTTCAAGGCCAGGTTGGATGAAGCTCTGAGCAACCTGATTCAGTAGATGTCCCTGCCCATGGCAGGGGGGCTGCAAAGAGATGATCTTCACGATCTCTATGATTCTGTGATTCTCTGATATTCCCATGCAGTTCTAGTTTTTCTTGCTTTCTAAAAGCAATACAGTTCTGTGCCGAGCTGATGACCTCTTCCTGCCTGGCAGTCATGGACTGCATGTGCAGGACCTCCTGGACACAGCTGTGACCCTCTGCAGCATATTACAGACACCTGGGRTACCTCTGCATTTTGTGGCTGCTAATGTAACTACTCTGAAGAGCTTTAYAAGGCAAAAACTAGGGAGTGGAACAGTTGCTACATCATTATTTAATGGGAGGTAGCAATAATACTATTTCTTTGCAGAGTAATCCAGTATTTACCCATTGRTAGCAGTAACCAAGCAATGAAAATCTCACCTAAGTCCTGGATTTGTACACGTTTCAGCCTACTTATCCTATAAATTTTACTTATATATATCTTATATCTTAGTGGTCTCATGCTGAGAGTTTTGAGTTCTTTTAATTTAATTTTTAGAAACATATTAAATCAGACTACAATACATTAAAAAAAAAAAAACCCTCCCAAAATTCCAAAGAGATTATCTGCAGTACACTATTTAAAAAAAGAATAAGTTAAAAACTAGGGGGGAAAAAGGTTACAACTATATTAAATTATCCAGCATGATTCAGGTATTTAATGAACTTTATTTTTTTTTTTCTCAGAAATGAGATTTATGAAAGATGGATGTACTTACAGCTCTGCTGCTATATAGAGTGGAAGCATCTGTTCTGTGCTGAGAACTGTCACTCYAAGTCATGGGGGTGCTAAGCATGGATGAATTTGGACTGTTACTCTGAAACTGTGCTTCTCCAACAGTGCTATGCTTGTCCTTGTAAGCAGATGAAAAACAGGTAAAAAAACGCAGACTTAATTCTTTGCTGCTATTAAAATTCAATTTTCCATGACATAGGACTCCATTGTGAAGCAATATCCATTTTATGAGAATGTTATCTGAAGGTGCTAACACTCTAGATCATTTTGAGCTTTTCAATTAATGAAGAAAAAGAGATTTAAAGAAGAATTAATTTATATTTTACACTTTGCCATTGTGCAGATGAATAAACCTCTGTAAACTCAATGTATTATTTCTCCAAGAGCTTTGCTGTAGCTTTTCAGATATCCATTGTGAACCTGGTTGTTTTTCCCTTCCGATAAGGAGGTGTCCCCTGAGATACTCAGCTACGCACTGGGTTGTTCACTGTGAGCGGCAGGGACAGGAAGGAGAGAACAGGATGGACAGGACAAATTCCAAATTATCCTCAAAGGGTGGGTGATTCCCAGAGCCGTGTGTGAGGTCCCACTCCAGTCTGTAATGAGGACACAGGACCCCGCTTCCTTGATCCTGCCTGTCCAGTGCCCCTCAGCTGGGGCTTGGGAAACAAGACATGGAAGGAGCAGACATGCAGTCATCCTTCTCGAGATTATTTTCTCAGTTTCAATCAGCAGACCAAGAAAATTCTTCAACAAAGTGGAAAAAATTGTTACAGGCTTGTAGGTTATTTCTCAGTGGGATGAATGGTCGTAGTCATACTTAAAGGATAACGGAATCTTTAGGTTGGAAAAGACTTCCRAGGTCATTGATTCAGCCAGTGGCTGATCACCACCTTGTCAACAATTCCRTGGCACTGAGTGCCATGTCCAGTTCTTGAACACTTCCAAGGAGGGTGACTCCACCCCTTCCCTGGGCAGTCAGTTCCAATATTAAACTATTTTGCACAAAAATAAGCTATTTACTGAGGCATGGACAAGGATCACTCCTATAACATCTCCAACTCCATATCCCTACAAGGCACCTTAATGACATTTTGGCTTTGACTTACTGAGAATTTAAATACTTGAAAGCTGCAATGAAATGGGACTGAAACTGCTCCATGCTCTGAAGTCWGAGTATGGCTTGCTTGGAAGACAGTGTTCTGTGCAATGCACAGATTTTGGTTTTGTCAAACAGATGACAGAGCTGAAACTTGGATCTCCACACACTTGGCAAATTGATCCAGTTTATGTCCTATTACAGAAAAAGGGATGGAGAGATGGAAGCACCAGTGGAATCTTATTTTGAGGTTTCGCATAACCAGCCCCCTTCATTTTCTTTGCTTTGTTAAACAAATTTTTGAAAATGAAAATTTTAATCTGTGTTGAAAAAGAGTATTATTTTGATGAACAATGGAAAAGGAATTTTAAATTTCTTTGTATTTTTAACTGAGAAATCAACAAAGTAGACTCAGTTATCTCTTTTTAAAATATTCTTCAATAATTATTTGTTACTTAAAATAGCATAAACCCAAGGATTTTTTTTCTGAGTTTAATAAAATTCCTGAAATACATAAAGTACAACAGTGGATTTTGAAACTTTTGACCTTTTCTCTTTCAGCTTTAATATTTTGTGCTTTGGCTTGTCGGCCAGTACCTTTTTTCACACAATTTAGTGAGGCTGTAAACTGTGTGGAAGTGAAATACAGAGCGACCCACACCCAGAATATTGAAAAGGTTGAGGTAATAAAGCACCTGTCAGAGATTGTAAGAGATATTAAAAATCTGATACCTAATTTCAGTGACTGTGGTTTTAAAGGATAGAAGACAACGGTACAGTACAAACTTTATCTCCTGAGTATATCTCAGAGGGAATTGATGTGGCAAAAACTTGAATGATGGTTACCACTATATAAAACTGGTAATTTCAGGGGGTTCAGAGGGTGTTTAGTGCTATATAAAGAAAATATGGACAAACAATGCAAAACTCAGCTCACTAAAATATATGAGGATAGACGTAAGGCTGTTATAGCTTTCTCAATACATAAGGCTATATTTTAGAATCTCCTTACTTCCCAAAAAGAAATAATATGAAAGAAGCAGCTCATATCAACTGGGTGAATTAAGTTTTATTGCTTTTATTCTTCAAACTGTCTGAACTCTGAATAAATTATTTTATTGCACCAAACCACTTGTAATGTCCTTTTTCTTGGAGATTCTCTRGACTCTAATAAAGCTTGAGCTCATTATTCAGCACCATGCTCAGTGTGCCTTCTTTGACCTACCTGGCTTTCCYCCTTCACAACCTTTGTAGAAACATAACAGAACTTTATCTTTCAAGTAGGCTGAAATTAGGTAGCAAATTTTAAATGCTATGGCGTGTATAGGCACAGAAAAGTTTTGCAGGTATCCCACTAGAGGAAAAGACAGGGGAATGACAGAATGATGGAAACTTCAGAGAGAAAAGACAGACAGGAAGSCCACAATCGGGGCAAAAGATAGAGAGAATCAAATGTTTATCAAGGTAACAAGTAAGTTATCAAGTGTTTATCAAGATAATGAGTATCCTTTTGGTCCCTTCTATATGGCCCAAATGAGGCCATTCTATGATTCTGTGATTGATTCTATGACTTTTTCTTATGTTTGTTTTTCTTTTTCATGGAAGGATATCCTTTGGGCTGAGGATACCTAGGAAAAAGACAAACAAGGAAAAAATATACAGAGATAATTTAAAAAAAAATTGAGGAAAAGTCTTCAGTAGTACCATTATGAGTCTCCCAGTAAGACCTGGGAACAATGGTGACTCCCTATGGCACCCCCAGATTTTGATTCTGACACCCAGAGTGGCTTAGGGAGACAAAACATCTAACAGAAAAGAGGCAAGTTATCCTAAGTTTTTTTGCATAACAATTTCAAAGTTATCACTAATTATATGTTCTTGCATTCCTTGGAACCATTGCATTTCAATGGTAATTATAAGTTTAGTTAAGCTATCTGTACTGTTATGATTTTAAATAGGTCACAAAGAAWTTCTTGGCTCCATGTCTATAATGGGTTTCCTTTTTTCTCTCAAGGAGATACCAAAAGGAACAGTGGGAAAATAAGGACTAAAAACCACAACCCAACACCCAGGAGATGATGTCTTTGGCTTTTGTGTATTTCTGCATGAAGTTAGTATCAGCCTTTCCCTTGCATAATTTTGGATTAGGAATTTGAAAAGGACCTGTCATCAAAGGCAAGCAGASACTTAACTTGCATGCTTTCTTTCTACAATTTTTTCTCCCCAGCACTACATATGTAGAATTATTTACTTAAAATATAACATCCTAAAAAAGATAGATTACTGAATGGCCTAATAGATGGGACTTTCTCTCCATACACAAGCATCTATCTATAAGTTGTTTTGGTGCCATTTCAGTTCATTGAATKGTTCCCCCATTCCATGAGAAGCAGCTGAACAGCCTCAGTCTAGGACCAATTTTGCTTGAGAAGGAGTCCCACCAGGCGTGCAAAAATCTGTATTTGACATCTRAGTTGCCTTGTTATGCCGGGCTTTAGCACTCTAATCTCCTTTGGGATTGCTTTCATCTGCTATCCATGAGCTTTTTCACCTGTGCATCTTGTCTGTTCTGACAGGTTTGTTAGCCTCAAGCTGTTCTCTGTCACACTGTACACCTGACCAACTTCTGAGCAGTTCCTTCTTTTTCCTGAATCAATCTGGCATCTTGAGAAGCTTTCTGACCAGTGCTTTTCATCAACTCCAACTCTCCTGTTGAGCAGCAAAACTGAAAACCATTGAGATTACCAGATTAGGTGTCTTTATTAAGAGTATTAATAACTTGCACAGAAATTTTACCCTCCTCTTTATTTCACTTTTTTTCCTTGTGTTTGCTTTCTTGCGTTTATCTTTTACATTTGTTTGTTTTGTTTTGTTTTTTTCTTTGGGGGGGGAGGGGGGTGGTTCTTTTCTAAATTTTTAGTTTATAACAGATTTTGCTTGGCTTACATGCCAAGGGCAGGGAGAGAGATTAGGAAAAAGGTGCTTTCTGGGATTTTCTTTTTTCCTCTCTGGGAAAAAAGTACCAAGTAATTTTCCTCTGGGAAAGTACTTGGCCTAACCTGACCAGCACAGCTGTTCCTTTTAGACTCCAGCMTTCTTAGTGATGTTCTAAGAACAGTTGTATTGCAAGGCAGGCTATATTTTCAAATAATTTTGCCCATTTTTTACATTATTCTCCTTCACTCATTTAAGGCACAAAAAAGATACTTCATAAATAGTAATTGTGCAATAAATATAAAGTCAATTTCTTATTCATGAATATCAGCTGTGGAGAGATTCCACAGAACCCCACCCATCAGTGCACTTTTTACTATATTCTGTACATTATGTCATCAACTGTCCTGTAAAAGCAGAGTTGTCTGGTGATGTGTCTTGGGGAAGTGGAAGGATTGGGGCTTATCTCAGTGATGTCCTTGAATCGTGTTGTGTCTGGAACCATTTGTATCACTATTGTTTGCCTCTTTGCTTACAACAATGAAGATATTGCCTCCTGCAGACCCCTCTGGTTCTCTGATAAAATGTGCAGAGTAAAATCCCAACTCTGTGAAGTCTTTATTCACAAACTGGCTTTAGCCTTTTAAGCCGACAATTWAAAGAAATATTCATAATTCTACTTACACACATAGGGCTCAAAGTGCAGAGCAGCATTCTCCCTACTCCCATACCAATTTAAATTAAATATTGAGGAAAGGACTTGTCTTACTTTACCAAGAGCTCCAACCACTCATTTTGTCATCCYGATAGTACAAAATTCTTACTTGTAATGCAGACTTTTAGCAGCTGGATAAGATGCTGTACTGGAAAGTTTCCATGAGGCTGCTTTTACTTACATTAACTTGCTCCTGAATTGAACATAAGTGCCAATACTCTGAAAAAGTATGAAATACTCTGAAATGTGAAAAGGAAACACCTTTTGTTCTTCAGCCCATATTTTCCTCAGGCAAGGACAATAGTCAAGGAGCTACTTACTAAGCACTATTCCAACAGTACCCTTCTTTGTTCTCTGCTTAGAATTCCTGCCTGTTTTATCACCTTAAGGACCTCCTTCAGTTGTAGGTAATGTCAAAGGGAACATTTCATTTTGAAGGCCATCAATAACCATTTGCATTAAACATTAGAAATGTTGCCAGTTTGCTCCTCCTCTGTTGATTCACTGCATTCATAACATAATATGCTGTATGTAGTTCTGTATTTTTAACCCTTTAAAAATATGTGGTTTAAGTATGTCATAAAAGCACTCAGTTATTTTTGATTGCATGTATCCATCAAATTTCAAACAATTTTGTTCCTTCTTTACCTTTCTAGTTCTCTCTAATTTGCAAAACTCTGTCTTCCATGAATTTTCCTTGCTGAAATCAGGACAGATTTAATCTCATCTCTAACTAGTTTCTTTCAAAATATGAGTATCTTCCAGTCTCAGTAATGGAAACCTGATTTTTTTTTCCTTTCAGTTTACGTGCTTGAGAATAAAGAAGATACTTGATACTGAAGTTTTATCATGCTTTCAGAAGCATACAATGAAATTAATTTAGATAAATGTTTATGCTTTTTAACCTCTTTCAGGGTATTTTGTCTCAATGAAATAATAGTGTGGCACTCRGAGAATAATTTTAATCGAACTGTTGATATCTGATTCACATTTATTTGAAAAGAATATTGATTGTTACCTTTTGTCTGCATTCCTGCTACGTAATGCTACCTAATGCCTATGATCTAGGGACAATGAATGCTGCATTACACTGATGCAGAGTTTAAACTTCAATGCCCAMAACTCTTTCTACAAATAAATTGTTTTCTTTTTGATTTGCTGAGTGTATATTATGAAAAGTGTTTTGCGCATTTTTTTAAGTAGTTGTCCTCATTCTGTATTAAAAGAGAGGTACATTTTAAATAACTGAGCTTGTATTTATTTGACGTAGCCTTTCATTCAGTGCAAATGCTGTGGAACAGTAAGCACAGTATCACAGGTAATTTTTTATGATTTTATGGTTTAGCTGAACATGCACYTTTCTATAAGGTGAAGACCAAAGCTTAACTTTAGTTAAATCAGAATGTAATATTTGGTGCTTGCTACAGGAGCAGCCTTTAAGTCAAAAGAAAAATATATCTAGAAAAGGTAAGCAAGTAAAGATATTTTATAAGTAACACCATCTTTTTTTCTGAAATCTTTACCTGGCTAAATAAAATCTACAGTATTTTGAGGGAAATACTGAGGGGTTTTTCTCGTTTGACACACAGCTGCTCTTCAGGGTTCTGAGAATTGATTTTCAACATTACGATTTTTGATTTTTATCTTAAGGGTGTTATTTGCCRTGGACAGCACCTTAGGGAATCTCTATGAAATGATCCATTCATTGTAGAATTTTGTCTGGACTTCTTCGTTGTATTTGCCTTCACCATTTGTASCATCTGGGTGCTTGAAAAGAAAACTCATCTTTACAGGGCAGMTCAACAAAATGCTTTGATGGTTCTCTAGATGGAAATTACAAAATATTTAACATTTTGTCATTTTAGTGTTCATACATTATTTTTATGTAATGTTCTATCACTCAGATTTCCAGCTAGAAAATCTTCTGCTGAATGATAAGGCARTAATTTGCATTAGGGGGCTCCTCTCTTCTGTTTAGCAGCAGCATTTCTCTGGTTGAAAGTGTGGCTTCCCATGACATCTACATGTGATGAGCAGTTTTGGTTTTTTGCAAAGCCCCGGGACATCACACTACTCACRAGTTTTAATTAGCAGTTTAGTTTAGCTAGCATTGTTCATGTGGAAATCCATGTTTCTTTTGAACACAAGTTTCTGTGTTAGACATCTCAGAGATGGGAAAGCAAGACTAATCGTGTCTCAAGGACAGACAGAATGAAAACTGAATTTCACCACCCAGTTTGGATCACTTGGCTTATTATAATCCCAGTCAGAAGAGCATTCAGGCTCTGTGAAGGGAAATTTTAAATGCTGTTTTTAGACTCCCTGGTCAGGATCACTGCTCTCCCTTACCCTTGACACCGTGTCATTCTGTGTGCCATGCTCTGCTCGGTGGGAGCARTGTGTGTGACAAGCCTACTTCAGGAGGTGCCACTGAAGGGCAAATGTTGTGTTTAGGAGGCTTCAAACTATGAGGGACAAATGGACAAATATATCTTGAAAATACAGGTCCTGCCCAGGCTTACACTGCAGCATCTACCACTTTTTTTTTTTTTTTTTTTTTTTTTTTTTTTTTTTTTTTTTTTTGCCAGAGTAAAGCAGCAAAGCAGAGGTTAATCAGACTGAGATTTCTCTCAAATCATATTTCTCATTTGACAGTGCTGCTACAAACACCTGAGAACCTTCGGCATGAAATTCATTTTCATATCAGATTTGTTGATGCTTGGTTTTACAGGTTGTCCTCCTCTACTGAATTGCTTTGCAAATTGATGGTGTTTGACACGATGTGTGCTTGCACCAGCAAGGGACCACATCTGAGTCCARCTCTGAGAGTTTTCTCTGCAAGGAGAGAAGCCAATGCTGTGTTAAAACACAGGAACCTCACATTATCTTTTTGACATCTTCTGCACTAGGGAGGTCAGTACTTTGGAACAGCTTTGTTGGAAAGCCTCCAGTTTGCATTGTTAGTTGTTGTKGAGTTTCAGCTAAGGCAGCACATCTGATTTTCACAGACAGGGAGGGAGAGCAGACAAAGGATGTGCCAAACAGGCCATTCTCTTCATGGATGTCTCTTGGCTGGTGTTTAAAGATATCCAAATCTAAGTCGACTTTGTTCCAGTTCATGCAACCTAAAATAAGATGCCAAATGTAGCATTGTTTCACCTTCAATTAAGAATCCTTGCACAGTCTTTTTAATGTAGGAAAGATTTCTCTCCTAAGAAGTTAAACTCTTTGCTTTATGAAAGTCTGTGTTGTCACAGAGGCTACTATAATAATTCAGTATAGTAAATCTTCTAAGGAAATAACATRAAATGAGAAGACTTTCTTCTATCTGAGTCTTCAGAGAGACTGTGTGAGTGTCTGCACCCAGGTGCTTGAGCATTATGAAATGCCTTTCAGAATGCACCAGCCTGCTCAGATTCTCTGTAAAAAGAATTTAAGGAAAGAAAAAAAAAAAAAAAAAAAAAAAGAAATCTAAGCAAAGGAATAATTGGACACATTCATCCCCTGGTATGTGTAGCTGTTGTGGATTGTTATTAGCCAAAGAATGATCAGGATGGTACTTGACATTTTATCTAAAATCTATACCAGCGTGAAGCTCCTCTAATTGGAATGTCTCTGGGTCTTCYGTACGTGTGTGGGTTGTGTGGCTSGTATTGAATAAAGTCATCAGTGTGGAGCTCCTCAGCAGTRGTTCCATTCTGCCAGTTTAACATTCCAGTGTTGCTCTGTCTGGCTGTGTTAGATACAAGAGACGATTAAATAGAGAATCATACAATTATTTAGGTTTGAAGGGACCTTAAAGATCCTTTAGTTTCAATACCCTGTCATGGCCATCCACAGCTTCTCTGGGAAACCTGTTCCAGGTCCTTACAGGGAAGGATCACGGGGAAGAATTACTTCCAGTTTCTGATTTAAACATACYCTTAGTTTGAAGCCATTCTCCCTTGCCCTGTCACTCCAGGCCCTTGTAAATTGACTCTCCATCTTTCCTGTGGGCCCCCTTCAGGTACTGGAAGCCACAATCAGGTCACCCCAGAGCCTTCTCTGTTCCAGGCTGAACGATCCCAGCTGTCCCAGCCTTTCCTCCCAGCAGAGCTGCTCCATCCCTCTGATCCCCTGGGTGCCTCCTCTGGGCTGGCTGCAGCAGCTCCATGTCCTTGCTGTGCTGGGAGCCCAGGGCTGGATGCAGCACTGCAGGTGGGGTCTGAGCAGAGCGGGGCAGAGGGGCAGAATCCCCTCCCTGCCCTGCTGCCCACGGGGCTGTGGCTGAGCCCAGCACACGGGGGGCTCTGGGCTCCCAGCACACACGGCCGGGCCATGTCCAGCCTCTCACCCACAGCACCCCAAGGCCTTCCCCCAGGGCTGCTCTGGATCATTCTTTGTCCAACATTTATATACAATTTGTTTAGAGGGGCTAGAGGCAATTCAGAAAGTATCTGGATTATCAGAGCATTAAGTGTAAACTACTGTGTTGTAGTGATAAGTCCACATAATTTCTTTTATTTTCATTTTTGTATCAACATAAAGCATGAGGTTACTTAATCTTCATTTCTTTCTCTTCTATTACATGGTAATAGGTACTTGTCAGTTATTTTTCCATGCATCACTAGAATGGAATAAAGATTTACCATGCCTGTGTTTTTATTTTCCCTCTAGTATGTTATATTAAAGCTGTTCAGTGGTTCACATTTCTGAATTCATTACCATTTTTARGTCCCAAAAAGGGTTTAAAAGCAATATTTTATGGTACAGTAATTATTATTAGTATGCTCATTGTCAGTTTTAAATGTACAGCTTTAAAACAATATTAAAATATTTGAATTCCAATTATTTTGAGATTTCTCTTCTGAACCTACCCCTGCATGTAGTCCTGTAAGATAAGAGCAATCAATGAGCATGGAAATGCTATGCAAAAATATAACTCTCATTCCAGAAAGTATCTTCATTTCATGCATGACTTTAATATTCAGACTTTAGCATTCTRGTAAGAAGAAAAATATTTGAAATCCTAATTTTACCATATTTATTCAGATAAAACTTCTATAACTTCCAATCATGAGAGTCTCTATCAAACTAGACATTCAGATTTCCTAGACTAGTCTGTATCAAACTAAACATTTCAGACTCCACACCCTCTCTGGGTGATCTGTTCCAGTTCTGTACAAGAGTCCCTTCCTGGTCAGTAAACTGAGTCAATTCTGAACAGAAGTCATTTGACTAACAAACTTCCAAGGTAATATCWCAGATATGTGTTAGAAGACAAAAACTATTCAAAAAATTAACTATATCAGGGAGAAATTTGCTTTTGAGCAACAGTTAGTCAATCCTTGAGAACAACTGCAGCTATCAAATATTTCTCTGTAATGTTTTTATGTATACACCAGAAGTTAATTTTTTGTGTCTTTATCTCTTCAGTATGACAGAGAAAACACTGATGTTGTCATATCACAAAATCACAGAATCCCAAAATGGTTGAGGGTGGAAAGGATCACAGTGGGACATCAGGACAAGCAGAGCATCCCAGAGTGCATTTCACAGGATTGCATCCAGGTGGTTCTGGGATGTCTCCAGTGAGGAACACTCCACACCTCTCTGTTTCAGTGCTCGGTCACTGCACAGTAAAGGAGTTCTTCCTCATGTTCAGGTGGAACTTCCTGTGCATCAGTTCCTGCCCATTGCCCCTTGTCCCATTKCTGGGCACMACTGAGCAGMGCCTGGTCCSTGCTCTGACCCCTCCCTGCAGACACTGACASACAGGGATGGGGTCCCCTCTCAGTCACCTCCTCTTGAGGCTGAACAGSCCCAGCTCTCTCAGCCTTCCCTCATAASAGAGATGTTCCARTYCCTTAATATAGAAATWTAAAACAATAATATAAAATAAGAAGYGTTTCTTTTAAACCTCAAGATACCGATCCCGTTCTTGTATAGGCAGGAGTTTTTTGGAAATAGACATACTAAAGTCATTAGGATCATGCGGGAGATAAGGTTGTTCAGCATGAGAAAGGATATCAGAAATTAGGCTGTAATGTGAGTAACATGATTCAGAATTTCAGATCATAGTGTTTACATCTCAAATAATCCATTAAACCTTCTGGTAGCTTAGTAATGAATTCAAAATCAATATAGATTCTACTTCAAGGAGYTGAAGAGGAGAAGAGAGTGTTAAAGCATGAGGGAATAGAGTTATGCAAGGTGACCTATCGGAAATTAGATTCTAAATGCAGAAAAGATCATCTATAATTTTTTTAATGTGTTCAGAGTAGGCAGTTTAGATARCTAAGTGCATATAATTTCATAGGCAGTTATTTAATTTCTATCTCTATAACAAAAAAAAAATTGTTATTCTTGAAGCTGAAGTTTACCAGTACATGAACATACTTTTGTCTTCATAACTGTGTGGAAAAAAATAGTGCATTTTTCATACTTTGAGCATAAGGAGTATAAAAAAGCTCTAGCAAGATGTAACAGGAATGCAAAACCAGACCAAACTAAAAACTACCAAGCAAAAAAACTTATCATGAAAGTGATAACTTCTTCCTTAAAGGTTAGACTTCTTTGTTATTCAACCTCTGACTTTGCTTGCACACATCAATTACTCATTCTATATTTGTAATAAAGGCATGAGAAAACTGCAACACACTGAAGGTTCCACTCATTATTCTGATTCAAATCACACTTTTAAGTATTTAATAAAAATTATAAAAGAAATAAAATCACACCATGTATCACTTCCTATTCATTATAAATTCTACCTGGTAATGTTGAGTGGAAATACTCTAAGCCTAGAAAAGAAAATTTGTTCTCATCTTGTGCATTTAGAAGATATGAGTCATCGCTATTCCTTTTTCACTTTACAAGGTGAATTTGCTTTTTCATTTGTGTGTAAGAATAGGCAGACTGCCTAAGAAGCAAAGCAACATCAGAAAAAAATAAAAACAATTTCAAAACCCTAAGTAGTAGCATAACAAAATAATGCTTTTGGATGTAAACTCCAAATTAACCTAAAATCAGAATGAYTTAGATTCAAAATCAATTAAGTTCCTTTATTTTTTAAACATCTTGATTTAAATTAAAATGTTTGTGGTTTCTATATTCTACTCATCCAAAAAGATCTGTCTGCTTGTTCTCTCCATGTTTAGTAAAATGCGTGCATATTTCTGTCTGTGTTGCTCAAAGCAACAGCATCTGGTGCTAAAACTTGTCCTTTGCTACTGATCTAATGTTAAATCCTTTCCMCAAAAAATAATGATCTGTTCCATTTATATGAGAGCTGGATACACTCTCATTGCTCAAAATGGACTTGGATTGTGTAAAAGTGCACTACACAGTACTACTGTGTAMTAGTTGCTGTGTAACAGCAATTCCATGTACTTTTCATTTTATAAAATTCATGCCAGAAGAATCTGACTTCTTTTCTAGCTAGCTGAGGTCTGTAGGGTCTGTGGAGTGAACTGAAAAAAATTACTATCTTTTACAAGTTAGGTATTCAGCAATATTCTTAGCTATCTGTGTCCTCTGAGAGAATCTTTATTCCTTGACAGATATACAGSTTTTCTGGTCCCTTCTTGCCACTGAGAATCCCTGTCACAGAGCTGATCTCTTGTGAAAAGAATATATAAGTATTACATTTTGTTATTTCTTTGACACACTGTTCTCTGGATAATAYCACATTCATGAGGTAGGAAATATCCAAAGCTCCCCCAAAAAATACTAGATCATCCCCAAAAGATATTAAAAATTGGGCTAACGATGTTGATTTATAATTGAAGGTACTGTTGGCCAACAAAATGAAATAAAACTTGTTTCTAAAGATATGGGCTTGTAATGTGTTTTCACAGAGGAGCAGTGAACCACAGTGGAATAAGGAGCTGGTAGTAAATCAGGAACTGCARTTCATTCCTGTGCCAGTAAGTCATTGTGCACTTTGGGGAAAAACAGATGCAGTTGAATTTTAAAAAGSAACTGCTTCTTCCAGGAGGAGCTGCGAATCTCTGAAAATCTCTGAAAATCCTGGCCATTGACTCATCTGGAGACTCCAAGCTGGCTACTAACACACACAAACACACCCACACCTTCCCTGTTCCCATTTGGACCCCRATGTTTGTTTCCAAACCAACCTTTTCATTGGTTTCATTGAGTCAGTGCTGTCCTCAGTCAAGGCTTTGCACAAGATGTGAGTGAAGCAGTGGTGCTGATGTGACTCATTCACTGCTGTTTGGTCATCATTCCCTCATTTTGAAGGAAATGAGGAGGTCAAGATGGCCAGGTTAGGAGCTACTGGCTCTTCTGCAAGAATGCCATAGCAGACATCTACTGAAATGTCATATAATGTTATTCAGTCATTACTAGAGAAACTGGATTGCTTTCCTTRCATTTAAATTTGCAGTTATAAGTGCAGAAGCATGGCAACAAGATAATGGAATTTTTTTTAAACTTTGAAAAGAAATTAAACGGTCAGTTCAGATGTTACAGCAATGATCACCGCAGTGCTGCAGAAATTAAAAGAACATCATTACTTATGGAGGGGTAKAACATCATTGCAAATCTCAATCTTTCTTCTTCCAAAATAGATGACAAACGAAATAGTTGATCACCCATTTTTCATGCAGTCTAGCAGAAATATTGCAGCTAGGTATTTTGGAAGCCTCTCATGGTATGACATCCACCTAAAATCAAGTAATTGTTACTATTAACAGTTTTGAAGTAATGGGAACAAGACTGCTGTTAATGACAAAATAATGAATAATATAAGCATTTATGATTTAACCACAGATTTTCTTTTTCCCTAAAGAATAATATCCTTTTGGTCTTATATAARCCCAGAATATAAATCTTTGCAGAGAAACATTATCGATCTAGCAGGAAAAATAGYTCTTCATGGGAATTTCATTTTCTTTCCAGGAAGCATTGAGGCTATACGAGGTAGTGGCTGCAGCTGTGTTTCTCTGTATGCAGAATATTTCYAGCCTGCAGTGAMTTTCTGTGCATACAACTTAGACAGMTTTAAAAGGTTTTACAGAGTTCCTCTCCTTGAGGATGTGGAAGTGTCTAGACTATTATAAGATTTTRAAATGAAAACAGGACTTTGAAAATTTAGGCTAGCATTTTTGCAGAGCTGTTGCATATGAGACTCACTGAAGCAGTCCCTTAAACAATAAAATCATATTACACTAAATTTGAACAAATGTATTTTCTCTTTCCAGCTAGCAGTATGATGTCAGACAGTAGTGTAATTTAAAAATGATAACTGAGRAAATGTCTGGTTTCTATAGAGCAGAAAATACCTGTCTAATTTTTATTTAAATGTTTTTCATCACAGAGATGTTATCAACATTTATCTGATACTTAAAAGTGAATTATCTTTGGGTACATTAAGACATTTCTTCTCAAGTAAAGTTTATGCATGACTACAATAGTCTGGAAAAAAAAAAAAAAAAAAAAAAAAAAAACCCTAAAATTTATTACCTTTCTGGAATTTCAGCTATTGATGAATGATAAATCTGCTGAATGATACTGTCAAAAAAAAAGGCCTTTTTGTCTTTTTAGAAGCTATTGGAATAAATATTATGTGAAATAAAGGTTACAAGAAAAAATTGAAGAGATGATTGCTAAATTGCATGAAAAATATCCTTCTGAAGATAAATAAGAAACATGGTTCATTCACAAGTGAAACTATACATCTCAGGTTCTATTAAGATCTGTTTAATATGCATATATTGTTATTTTTTTAGTATTTTTCCTCTGTTCAGACATGTCTAAATCTGTGAAGTCTTGAAATGCAACTCTGAGCATCAACTAAAGAGAAAACTCTGTTCCAAAAGAGCAATATCCATGCCATTACATTTTTGAGAAAATTCTCCTTAATTCTTTGCTATCATTTTTTTTCTAATGTAACACTGCTTTGATTCTCATCTTTTTTAGCAGCTTACGCAGAATGGTTTCCAAGTGAAGTAATTATAGAATTAAAGTTAGCATTGAACAATAGAACAAATTTGAGAGGGTTTTGAAAAGATACTGTTTCCCACAGAGATTTCAATTGAGATTGAGAACTGAAGAAGTGAAGAGTCATTGAAAACTTTTGGATATGAAGAGCTGCAAATAAGAAGAGGTTCAAATACTATCACTGMTAATTCAGTCACATTAAAAAATAAGGGAATAAGCATTTGCTGGATTGCGTTGAAAAGTAGAAGATGKAAGATCAAGGGCCAGTCAAGAACAAATCCATGTTAAAAAATCTACAACAAAAATATGTCCAAAACCTAACCCCATCAAACCCTGTGAACAAAAGCAAAGGAAAAAAAGACTAAAGAAGCCTTGTTTTTCCCCTTCCTTTCATTTGTGGCAGTGAATTTTGTCTTTTTGTGAACTCTGSCAGTCTCTGGGGTGATTTTGAGGAGTTTGGGAGGAACACACTTGCAGAGGGTAAGTTCTCAGATGAAACAGAAGACAGCACACCGGAATAAATTTTGAGAATATCTTGGCAGGATGGCCTCTACATCTTCTGTACATGTATGTGATAGGGAAGAAAGTATGAAAGAAATTAAAATCAGGAATGAATTGAAATAATTGAGTTTTCTAATGCAGAATCCTGCTTTTGTCCTCTGAAAGTGTCTGGAATGTGGCAGTGTTAAGTTTCTTCTGTGGTTTACTGAAAGTTCAGCAGTCTCAAGAGAGGCTGGCCCAAGTCAAGGCAGCACTGTAACAAATGAGATGTGGTATCAGCCTCCMCTGAAATTGGCTTCTGAGGCCTTARACCACCCCTGTTCACCATCTTCCATCCCCTGAAAGTGGATGTTGTCCTTCACTGCACTAGGACACTGCTGTCTGCAGAGACAAARCAGATATATTATTTAGAACACTCAATTTCAGCTGCAGCCATAGGCTGACAAAAGTGCTGAAATCCACTCCTTGAATATGAAACTTAGCTTTTTTGTGTGCTTTCYCAGAGCATGTCTGCTTGCATTTCATCAGTTCTGCCCATATCATACKGAGATGGAAAGAAGAGGATAAATTAATTATGAGAACTATTTGTGTGATTTATGCATTATGCAAACGTCCTTACTGCAGTTACTGATGAATAAGCTCTAGTGTGGCAACATTGTTTTTAATTTTGCATTGTTATTTTATATAAGTTTACAATTTATATTGGTACCAAAATCCCTGGTTTGCACATAGAGAGGAAAAAGTACTATTTTTTTGTAAGAACATGTCATCCTACTAATTAAAAAAAAAAAAAAAATTATTTGGACTCTTAAATTAATGATGCGAGAAAAGCCCCTCAGTATGTATAGAAGTTTCTTCTGTAATTTGTTTTTTCAAAGACACTACTTTTGAAGAGAAAATACAAGACAGAAAACTAGTACAATGAATCAAGAAGAGACTTCTGGAAAACTCTAATCAAATATCCCACTCTAAGTAAGGTCAGGTATGGGATCAGACCAAGTCTCATTCTCTTGTACACAATGGAAAAGACATTTGCCTAATCTGATGTGACTGTTGGCAGATTTGGTAAATTATCTAAATTGGGAAACGATAAAAAGTGAAAACAACAGGCCCTTGAAGGGGACACATCCATGGCCAACGAGCTCTGTGTAGAAAGCTGAGCTCACATTTGAACCAGTGTGTGTAAATTCTGGGCTGCCAGGCAGGACTGGACACCTTTGTCCAGCAGAAGTGAGTGTCCCCTCTTCCTCTGCATCAAAGGGAAGCCTTCGAGGACGTGGGAAGTGGTGACAGGGAACAGAATAGGAATTGCAAATTCCTTGCCCTACCCACCACAGGCCCAAGGAAATGAGTTAATTGTACGGAATACATTTGCAGACAACTCAGTGAGAAGCAAGAAAACAGTATCAGGCAAGAGATCAGAACCATGAAAATGTTGCCTTGACCTCTCTAAACACCTAGGAGAAGTTGTAGTTAAGGAAGTGGAGGAGTAATTGTATTCAATTAAGTTTATTGTATTCAACTGCTCCTCTAGTAGCTGTTGTATGACCCCTCAGAGCAGGGTGACACAGAAAAACAGAGAAGCATAACCTTTCAAGTCTGTAATAGTACAGAAACTTTAATTTCTTGATTACTCCTGAAAACTTTTACTTTTAATGGTAATGCTTATTTATTTTTCCAGTATGCTTTTACTGTGACATTCAATGGCAAGAAAAGGGCAAAGGAGCCCTAAGAAAGTAGGTATGTTATGACACTATGATTCATTCTGTTAGAGAATTTAGATTCATGCAAGAGAAAATAAACTTGTGAAATTATAGTTCAGAACAATCCTTTTCAACATGACAAGAATATTGCAAGGTTTRTAAAGTACTCAAAGGAAATCCAAATAGGTGTATAAATAAGGTACTGGATAGGGGAGTAAAACTGAGTAAAGATTGCACTTGTAAATGTCTCTAAGGTATCTAAWTTTCCCCAATCTTCAAGGGAACAACTAATCTCCATGAAACTCATTTAGAACATGCTTTTCTTGAAAGTTTTCTTCCCCAGAAATTTGAGTATGCCTCACAAATAATGCAAATTTTTTTAAGTTTAATACAGAATGTAAGGATAAGAAGCCCAAGAATAAATGCAAGGAATTAGGTTTTAAAACATAARCACTTTTGTAGCTGTGCCTCCCTTAACAGAACATATCAGCTGAATTCCTCCTTTAGGAAATACAATAATCCATTCACAGGATCACRGAATCTCAGAATGCTTGGGCAAGGGACCTCTGGAGATCATCCAGTCCGGCCCCCCTGCTCACCTACAGCAGATTGCAAACGACATCTGGGCAGGTTTGGAATATCTCCAGCAAAGGAGGCTACACAGCCTTTCTGGGCAGCCTGTTCCAGTATTCTGCTGTCCTCACAGTAAAGAAGTTCTTCCTCMTRCCTGGCTGGAACTTCCTGTGCAGCAGTTTCTACCCATTGCCCCTCACTCCATTGTTTGGCACTGCAGATGAGTCCTCCTGACAAGCACCCATCAATATTTGTAGGCATTGAAGAGTTCCCCTCCCAGTTTTCCCTTCTACAGACTAAAGAGACCCAGCTGCTGCAGATTTTCCCTCATAAGAGAGATGCACCAAACCCCTCATCATCTTCATGGCCWCAACTGAACTCTCACAGATTCATGATTGTGATCACAGAAACATGTCCAATGGGAGAGAATAGAAGTGGTGTTAAAATTAATTCCCTGTACTTGTAGGTTCGGGGTTGTATAACTAAAACATAAACAGAAAAGAAAATGTATAAAGATTCAGTGAAGCCAGTATAAAGCACCTCCTAAATAAAACAGATTAATGTTAACATATAATAACTTAAATCCACAGTAAAGAAGACTGAAACACATTAAAAAAACCCTGTAATATAAAAGCAGGAAAGGTCCATGACGAATGCAGAGTAAAGGCATTAACTGCAAGAATAGAGTAAATGGCAAAATTATGCAAAGAAAGGGGTAATACACTACAGGAGCAGCCAAATCACCATTCTAGTTCCTGCTTATAATAGCTAATCCACTAACAAGTTTATCCTGAAAAACAAGAAAAATGCCCTGCGTGATGTATGCACTACTCTATCTGTAGGAGCCACCATATGTTCTACCTGTGACTTTTGTTTACTTGTAATATTTTATCCTTTTCATTGAAAAAATTCTTCTTCATAGACTTGAGAGTTAAATAACTAAATACTGTAAATAAAATGGTGAGGAAATGATTAAGCAAATGTAGACCTCTCAAACTTCATTTTCACATCTGTRGTTTCTTCATTTCTGCCTCTAGATTGTTTCATTTGTTGTATTTGAACTTTAAAATGCTCTCTTGTACAATTGGCATAATATGAAAAGTGTACTGTACCAATTCTGGGGTTTTCTTTTTAAATAATAGAAATGTAAACAAAAGTAGAACAGAGATAGCCTAGGAAAATAAAAAGCTAATTAAAGGCTCCGGGGGTTTAAAATATGTCTGAATTACAATGCAGATTTTGACTTTTTGCTAAGATCTTACTTGGATATCCATCTATTAAAATATTATTGGGAGATTAGTCTGTCAGAGSCAGAGAAGAATAAAAGGTATGAGCATACAAAATTACAGCCTTGCAATTTATAGGTAATTTAAAGCTGATATATCTCAGTTTTTCAGAAAAGTTTAAAAAATGTTTCATTGTGCCAAAAATGATAATAGAGATAAGGTTTTCTTTAACGGAGACCTTGAGATCTTGAAATTGTGTTCTCTTGTTCTCAGCAAGAGCAATATAATTTCTTATTGAAAAATATGAGACCATAAAAATATTCTGTCTGATATTCAGAGAATACTCCATTTACACAGATATGCYCAGCTATCTGTGCACAGGCACACAAAGTGTGCTGACCTTTCATTTTCATATATTGTGTTCAACACAGGTGATTTCCAATACATGGAGTTATCTGTAAAATTATTAATAGCCTGATATTTATGGATGAGTAAATCTGAAAATCCATTTTTGATACATATACTGTGGCTAACACCCATTATGCAGCTAAATAATCCACCCAAGGTTTTATAGGGCATAGAAAGGAAACATGAAAAGGCAAAGTTCTGTTACGCATTGCTCACTTTTTTGTTGGCCAATCTCATGACTAACTAAGCTGACATATCTATCAGTTAACATTAAAATCTGACCTTTCTCACTTTAYTGTAGATAATTGTTGTTTTTATATAAACTTACTGCAAATTTCTTTAATGTTAGAGCAGGATCTTCAGAAAATTTCAYACTTGGTTTTAGGGAAATAGGGTTTCTCTTCTTATCAAGATAAAGAAACTTGATACTGCAAYCAAGCAAATATTAAACAAAGCAAATACTAAGCAAATATCTAAGCAAATATTAAGAGCCTTTGCTAATGAATTTAACATTTAAACTGGAGATCTGTATCATTACAACCTCTTCTATTGTCATAGGTCTTTGCATTTAGTAAGTTGGAAATACAAGCAGCCCTCTCTTTACAAATGTTACTGTTTGTGAACCATAGAAACCATTTAGTAAGTTGGAAATACAAGTTGTATATACAAGCAGCCCTCTCTTTACAAATGTTACTGTTTGTGAACCATAGAAAGTAACTTCTGCAGTATTTCACATTTGTTTAAATTTTTTTTTAAAATTGTTATTTATTTACTTGTTTGTTTTAAAGAAAAACCCTTTGTCTCATTCATTAAGTCTCTATGCAGTGCTGACTAAATATTATAAAACATCAGTGAGAAGTTTTTGAAAAAAGTTTTATTGAATTGAAAGAAACCAAGTGTACTCTATTTTTTTTTTTTTTCAAAATTTCCTTAAAGTGTTCCAGCTGATGAAAGCTTCCAGATTCGTTTTTGTTGTCATTGTTGTTGTTAATGCTTTTTATTTCAAGTATTGCTGGTGAATATTTTGAAGAATTTCAGCAAGTGGGAAATTACCAAATTCTACTTTATTTGCTGCCTGGCTAAACATATGTCAATCTGTGCAGGTTTTATTATACATCCACCTCTTCTTCTTAATCATGACAAATATTTTCTTCTGTGATGAATAAAAGAACTAGTAAATGTAACATTTTGATTAAAARTGGATTTGATATCCAGGGAGAGACAAAGAGTGGGAAGATAGATTATAGTATATAAGGGGTAAGTACAGACACTTATAACAGTTTTTAGGTATAAAAGTTCTAAGAAAAAATTTGTTGGAATTTTCTGTCACTTATCTCCATTGAAATGACAGCCTGTATTACCCAGAATGGGTGTGGAGTCTCCCTTACTGGAGATATTCCAGAACCATCTGGATGCAATCCCATGTCCTGTGCTCTGGGATGATCCTGCCCCAATACGGAGGTTGGACCAGATGACCCACTGTGGTCTCTTCCAACTTGACCCACATTTCCCATCCAGTGATTCTGTGTGAAGTGAACATTTTGCCTGAGGCTCCCCAGGAGCAGGATGTTAATAATCAGGCTGCTTTATTCTAAYTATTTGGCTGCTGTAACAGAAGCATCAGTTGACCTGTTATGTCATGCACTAGGAAATTTATTTKTTCATTATATTCCTCTTTAAAAATTATGCTGATTTGATCATGGAGAACCTTATGAATGGAAGAGTTGTTCTCACTGAGATGGAACTGAATTCATCAGGGGAAAAATAACTTCCAGATTGCACAGTAGGAAGGCAGATGACAGGCAGAGAGGAGTGTATAGAGAAGCAAGATTTTTGAGAGGCACAGCAAGCAAACAACAACAAAAACAATCTAGGGATCAGAGGGGCCATTTGTGTCTGCTGCAAATCCTAAAACCACTGAGCTAACAGAAATCAAGCCTGAAAGGAAGCAGCTGTCTCGCAGACAAGGAACTTCTATTAATATTTATGCACATTTCAACAGTTTCTTGTTGCCCCTAACGGTACATGTCTGAGATCTTTATCTGCATTACTGGTCAGAAAATCAGGAATTGGATCAGCACAGACAGCATCAGATATAGAGCCAGAGCTTTTCTGCTGAGGCCTCAGGAATTTCTGAGGAATCCCTGATAGACTTTGGAGATGGGACAAGGACTACTGTCATGTCTTGCTAAAGACCTGAGTTTTGATGGCAATGTGTTTTGCAATACTTATTGCTGTTCTCTTTAAAGATGTCTTCAGAGTATTAATACACAATATGTGTGAAGACTAATTAGAAGCAGATTCTTTATACATGTGCTTCTTATAGTGAGARGAAAAGGTGTACGATTTTTTGCAAATCTGAGCATTCCTTGGGCAGTATATTAACTGATAACATTCTTGTACAGTTTATAGTGAGTGAAAATCATGAGGAGAAAACCAGTAAAGTGGCTCTGTTTCTATCTGCAGCTATAAGGGAAGGAGACAAGAGAAAGATAAAAGGATATTTTTGTATAATCTGATGGTTTATGCATAAAATATTTCCCTACCAATGGGGAAAAAAAAAAAAAAAAAAAAAAAAAAAAACAACAACCAAAAATCAAGAGCTCTTACCCATGGGCTTAGATAGCTGGCCTTTATGATTCTGAATTTAGGAAATTTTAATTATTTATTCATAGAGAAGTAAACTGTGGAGGTCATGCCTACTGGGTGCAGGCAAAACCTTTTGTACTATTCTGTCATTCATTATGTATAGTCTATATTTTTAGATATTAAAAGTTTAGAGAAGCTTAAACTTTTGGGGTTTTGGATGTTTTAAAACATATTTTCAAGAGATTTTGTTCACTCATGTCATATGTACAGGAACCTGATACGTTTCAATGAGTTTAAATGTTGGCCCTTTTCCCTATCCTGAATTTTGCTGTATTGAACTCCATTGTGTGCCATTGCCCTTTTTTGCCCTTTTTCACTTGAGAGGATGCCCATTGGTACTTAAATGTTTTCACTTGTAGAAATCCTTGAAACTACCTAAACCAGTTAGCAGTTTCCTTTTCTGTAATCTAAATAGTTGTGAGGGGTTTTTAAGGCCTYTACTGAAAAGTGTTACCTACAGTCTTTTAAAAAGTTTTATTCCTCTTTAAACACCATCTAATTTGTTGCCTAATGATTTTCTGAAATTCTTGTATTCTCAGAAAGAGCAACTTTTATTTTGGTGCAAATCATTATGTTTCATCTGCTAACATTTTTTATGCACAAAAATAATGAATGTGTTTACAACACATGTKCTGCTGTGCACCCTCTGCTCCCAAACAATGCTTGCTGTGTACCTGCCACCSACGTGTTTTAGCTGACAGATAATATTTTTTCTCAGTAACCAGTTTGTTTGCAGGGCTGGGGGAGCACAGGCAGCCCTGTCCAGCAGTACCCCTGGCCCCCAGCCAGGGTCCAAGTGCCACATGCTCACATCAGTCCATGCCCAGGCTTGTTCCCAGCAAGATGTTGACCACACCAGTGCCTCACCTCCAGTCCCAGCCCCATCTCCTGCTGGAACCTCTGGTTCCAGCCCATCCCCTCACATCCCCCAGGGCTCCTGGCAGGTCCTGCTGCTACCCCTGGCTCTGCCCACCCTGCTCTGGGGGGCAGCGAGGGCAGAACCAGCTATGCCTGGGTCACCCTGACTTTGAATTCTGTGTCCACTTCTGGGCCCCTCGCTTCAGGAAAGACATTGAGGCACTGGAGAGTGTTCACAGAAGAGCAACAGAGCTGGGGAATGGTCTGGAGCACAAGTCTGGTGAGGAACAGCTGAGGCTGCTGTGGGGACTCAGCCTGGAGAAAGGGAGGCTCAGGGGGAMCTTCTCCCTCTCTACAGCTCCCTGACAGGAGGGTGGAGCCAGGTGGGGGTCAGGATCTCCCAGGCAAAAAGTGACAGGACAAGGGGRCACAGCCTCAAGATGCACCATGGRWGGTCAGGTTGGACATCAGGAAGAATTTCTTCTCTGAAAAGGTTGTCAAGGGTTGGATTGGGCTGCCCAAGGAGGTGGTGGARTWAATGTCACTGGACATCRCACTCAGTGACWCAGCCACTGTTGAGTGGTGGTGTTTGGGCAAAGGTTGGACTCAATGATCTCAGAGGTGTTTTCCAACATAAATGATTYTGTGATAGTGTGAGTCTCCTGCTCAGCTCTATCCTGCCATGTCCCCTGACAAGGTGGCTCTTCTGTTCCATATTTCTAAATATAAACTCTCTTCATAAGATCAAAAACATAAGAAATATATTTTGAATATTCAACAGCTGAACACAAAAACTCTGGTGCTTTGAAAGGTGAACCATTCAGGGCTGCAACTAATACAGTTTTGTTTCGGTTATCACCTGCCTGAGGCTTTAATGATGTTTTTGATCTTCTGCTTAGTTGCTTTCCTTTGTAAATCATTCATCAACACTTATATTTTTGTAYGGGAGAGTAAAAATTAGTTACCTGATGGATATAATAAATTCAAAAAATGAATAGATAAATGCCATAATTTTACCAACATTTAGCTGGCATTTATACTTTGCTATTTTAGAGCCTTATGTTGGAGTTACAAAGGTAGATATAAATGGTGTGTAGTGTAGTAATGAGATAATGAAAAGTGCTCTTTCCTCCTGTATCTCATTGAATAACAAAGGGGAAGAAATCTACAAAAAAAAAAAAAATAAGCCTATGCATAGTTAAATTAGGCTACTAGATACAAAGTGCAGAACTTTATCACAAATTTTTGGCTGCTTGTATGCAGAGTCCCCAGGTGAATGAAGAGAACATTATGGGGAAAAATACTTTAGTTTTATTCTCAGTACCTTTGCTTTGTTAGTATTTTATTCTTTTGTCCTTTGCACCTCACTTTTTATGCACTGTAGAACAGGAAAATAAAAAGTAGAAAAAAAAGAAGGAAAAAAACCAAACAAGAAAAATCCCGTATGGTTTATAGCTGTCACCGATACTAATATCTTTTTGAAGAAAGCATATTTGAGCTTCAGTTAAAATAAGTGGTTTACTGCCTTTTGTAAAGGATATTGTTTATTATGTTGTTCTCTAAGAGAAGATATGAACAAAGGCTATTACAAAAGAAATGCTGAGTTTTCAAGCCTTGTCCAGATTATAGAGTGGCAATACTAGAACTACAGAAGTGTCTGAAATTCAAATGATATCTCTTGCTCCTGCTTTTTTGTCCCCACTACATTAGAAGTTAAAGGTGGGAAGGGAGTTTTTGTGACACTTCTTGCACCTTAAAAATAGAAATTCTGTCCCTGTAACACCTTGGGCACATTGCCTGCAATATGAACAAGTAGTTTGATCCTTGATTGAGGGGAATTCTTGTGTTACCTTGACTTTTGATGATTGCAGTTCATACCTGCTCTTCACCCTACACTTTGAAACTTTTTTTTTACTTTTTTACTTTTTCTTTTTACTTGTTCTCTGGTTTTCATATATTTTTCTAAACCCAGGTCATATTCTGTATTATTTTCATTCAGGGAAATAGTTGGCAGTTTGCAATGTAAAAAGCCCTACAAACAACCATTCTTAAAAGAAGTAAGAAGGATGTTAAATAATAATAGTTAAAAAACAAACAAACAAAAAACCCACCCCAAAAGTACAAATAACTCAAAGCAAAAGAAAGAAAAAAAAACAAAATCAGATTGTTTCGCTCACATTTCTGAGTTTTTTTCCTACCACAGAAGCTGATGAAAACTGTTGAAAAGGAAAATGWTATGGAAAAACATACTCAGAAACTTCAGAAATTTCTATTCCCAACAGTAAAATTGTAACAGTTTTCCTACAATTTTGCATTTCAACTGTGTCAGAGGTGACTATMGTAATGAACTGGGGTTTCATTTAATTTGGATTGATATAGAGCTATGATCTACCTTGATTTACCTAGAACTAGAGGCTTGTGGCTCCAGTAATTAATGCATTATTGAAAAATATCATAACATAAGGTTGGCTTAGGACTAAAAATATTTCTATATATAATTGAAGTAAAGCTTTGTGTTTTGAATCATATTGTAAGTGATGTTTTGGCTACATATTTAGAATGGAGTAAGTGGTTTTACAGTCTTGCAATATCTATCACACATTTCTGGATTATAGTACAGTGTTAATAACAAATATATATTTGAAACTGAGGCTGTACTTTAGCCATGGAAGGATAAAAAGTATGTGGATGTAGCCTATTAAAATGTCACTTGGAAGACACTTCAAAAGGAAAAGGCARAAGATGATTTAYATGTCCYCAGATGTATCCTTAKCCTCTCCTATCAGCCCCACCCAGAACAGATCCTGTAGATGTTTTCTTGATATAGAGAACCTTTTCTAATTTTTTTCCTACAGGGTATCATAAATACTGTATATATAACAGTTTTATACTTAATTACAAATCAGCCTGATTGTGGAAACAGCTCTAATCTCTTCCTTTAATTTAAGTTAAATGGAACTTTACACAGCAGCAACCAGACAGCTTCATTTGCCTAATGCACAGGGTAAACAACCACAGAGTCACATCAGAATTCAGGTCTCGTGGCCTTATTCCTCAGAACCTGTTTTACAAAGAAATAATAATAATAGTAATAATAGTAATAGTAATAGTAATAATAATAATAATAATAAAGGAAGAAGAAGAAGAGGAGTAGGAGGAGTAGTAGTAAATTTCTTGATGGGTGGATGGGGTATAAATCCGAATTTTGTGGTATTTCATTGAAATACTTGTAGAAATACCAGTCTGTTTGACTCATGCTTACTTAAGGATTCAGAAAAATTCACTCACAAATAACTGTTTAAAGTATGTAAGCRATGACAAAGATCCTTTTTATGGTAAAAAAATACAGAAGTATTATTCAATTATCATTTTCACTTTGGGAAGAAATCTGATAGACTGATGTGTTGAAAATAATGCTAGTTGTGGAAAAAGCAAGTAACTCTGAGCTGAAGAATCATCATCATAATCATCAGAGAATTTTGGTATACCAGTGAGGATTTTAGAACACACTTCATTAAATTCTGAGAAAATGTCATACTTTTTGTTATCTCTCAATATATTAAGTCATCTTCATGAATGCTGCATCCAAGAGCATATTGCTGAAAAAGGAAAGAAAAGTAGATTTGATATTTGCTAAATGTAACTCAAATATCAGAATGTTTTACTTGTGGCACTCCATTATCCTTTTATCAAAATTCGTGTCAAAACTGAAGTATTAATATTCTAAATCTGGGTCTTTCTTTTTGATCCAACTTAAYTAGTTCTAAAGATTTCAGCTTAGTGATTAAAAAATGAGCCAAATAATTCCAACTATTTTGCTAATATATTAATAAAATATTACTGCTAATATTAATAATTAATACATAATATTAATAATAAATAATAATAATACATTGCAATTGTGTATTTTTTTTTTTGCATTTTTTACACTAAGACATTCTTTCTTGATGCGTGTTTGATCTGAAGAATGGATGTTGCTAGGCCACTTGTTTGCAAGTCAAAAAATTTCATCTCCATTCACACATAGATGATAGCTGAGCAGCTGATAAATGTCATCATCTAGTAAAGAGTAGAGTGAACATTGCCAATGATCTTTGTTGTTCTTTCWCTTTTATATTAAACCTGYTTTTTCTAGGCAACAGAATTATTGGGGTACCTGAAACCAGTGAATTTCACTGCTTATAAATATTTATTCTAAGCATRAAATTGTGATCATATTTACTGAAATATGTTTCAGGTTTCAGGTTTTTTCAGAATTTGGTATACCAGCTGTTGAGAYGGTGTGTTCTGATTTATTCTTTGAAATTCTGCAGGAATCAGAGATCTGTCTGGTTTAATCAGAAACCATGAAATCACTCATTTTACTGACTTACATAAAATCATAGAATGGTCTGAATTGAAAGGATTTAAATATATCTCTTTCTACCCCCTGAAATGGATGGGGACACCTTCCCCTAGACCAGGTTGCTCAGAGCCCCAACCTGGTCTTGAACATTTCCAGGGATGGGACAACCACAACTTCTCCAGACAATTTGCCCAAGTGTCTGACCACTTCCAGAGTAAAGAATTTCTTCTTAATATCAGATCCAAACCTACTGTCTTTCAGTTTGAARCCATTCCCCTTGTCCTGTCACTCCAGWTCCWTGTAAAAAGTACCCCTCAGTCCTTTTCTAGCACCTTTAGGCACAGGAAGRTGCTGGAAGATCTCCCCAGAGCTTTCTCTTCTGAAGGGGCTGAACAGCCCCARCTGTCTCAGCTTTTCTCCATAGCACAGGTTCTCCATGGCTCTGATCATCCTGGTGGCTCCTGTGGACTGGCTGCAACAGGTTCACATCATCTTATAGGCAGATTCACATTTTCTTTTTTTCCTCCTGAAGAATCAGAAATGTTAATTAATAGAATTATTGTGAAATGTGTCATCTTGTACAAGCTCTACTATTGATCTTAAGACTGTTACAAAATAAACTTTTCTTTATCARACCAAAGGAATCTGTAAGTCGAAAGCAGAGGGAGACAGAAAACTGGATGATAAARCACAATTGTAAGAAAACTGATTTTAAACATTATCATTTACAACCCATTATGAAAAAAAATGCTCCCAAACCCACGCTGTTCTCAGTGACTTASTGCATCTGCTCAGTGATTAGAAATATATATTGAAAAGAGATTGATTCATACATAGTAATAATAACTCCCTTGTAAAAATGAGTAGGTAAACCAAATTAATCAAACACATTGAACATCAAAATCTTTCACCAGTAGAAGTTTAAATATTTAGTAGAGCCTATATTAATTAAATTCAGTGAAGATAAAATTCTTAATATGTGTAATTTTTCCATGACCATAAATGAGCACGTGTTCCAAAAATGTGATGCAGTGAATGTGTTTTTGAGATTGATAAGAAACAAACTATATTGAGCTTGTAGCTGCACAACATGATAATTTGTACACTTTTCTACATAATAACCATATTTAACTCAATGTAGGGACGAGAGAGAAAGAGATCTTTCTCATCCTGCAGTCTGGCCAAACAAACCTGACTCTTTTCCTCTTTTTCCATACCTTTGAGGAAAGTAGCCTTGATTCTGGCACCAACCTGCATATTTTCTTTATTCCTCAGGAGATACATTCTATCCCRCTTTGTGCTGCTATACAAGAGAAATATTCTTCCATTTCTCTATTTGCTCATATAATATTAATGTGAGAATAAGGCTACTAAGGCTGATATTTAGTTCTTATTTTCCTGGAGCTGGATTGGGTCACCCTCATAAACTGCTGCTACTGCTTAGCTGTGGTCCCTTCCTAATGGAGGTGTTGARCCACAGAAGAACTTTCAGTAGGTATGAGATGATTCTCTTAATCTATTTATATCTTCAGACACAGCTTGCAAGATCAGGTGTTTGACATGCATGAAATAATTCAACAAATCCATAGTTGTTATCCCAGTTGTAGACTTTCTGATCATTATTTTCATACTACAGGATTGGATTTCAAAGATGAATGACACTTTTTAATAAGAGGTTGCAGGTTGTGTATTTTACTGGTTGTTACCTTTCTGCAACTATTTTAAAAGTCTGTTGCATTCCCATGTTGCCTATAAACWTTTCTGTTACAATATTTTCTTTATGTGGAAATGTTATTTACCAGTTTTTCATTCCTTTTAATCAAGCCCCACTTAAAAAGCTTTTTGTAAGTATTTGCTGGATTTTACTTAGGAACACACTAGCACCCATGCCCTAAACATTTTTTTTTACAGTGGCATGAGAGCTGCACTGTAAAGATTCTAACAAAATAGTTGATTCAAATTTTAAAGTCTTGTATCACACTTCGCTTTTTTACTCAGTTCATATATGTGAGTGTTTTTATTATCTGAAACTGCAGAAGTCTAGAGCACTTAGCAGACATGGTTCCCTAATCATGAGGGATGCAGAGGAAGTGGGCACGTGCTGCTCCTACTTTCAGTTATGCCACTGCACACAAATAAATAAATTTAGTCTTTAATAAATTTAGATGAAATAAATTTAGTCTTATGGTGTGTTTTCTGTCCTATCAGAAATACAAATATTCTAAATTTAGGAAAAATATATTCAACTTCTGAATAAATGGGCTCCTCTGATGCCACTGTTTTTGTGTTAAAATCCGTTTTGAAAAACACCTGTCCAGAAAACAGAGCAAATATGAACACAAATTATACTTTTAATATGACTTGTCTCCACTAGCTGAAAGCAAAAATCTCCAAATACTAAACATTTTATTTTCTTTACTGGAAGCAAGACAAGAAAATAAAGATATGGGCTACTGAACATCTCCATCATCTGTCCATAAGGATTTTCTGAAAGGCACATCTCCATTCTGTTTAGCAGGCAGCCAGTGTCAGAATCTCCCTTTGGSTACCCAAATGTGAACAGAATTATTAATTTCTCTAATATTTTGTACATTGTATGATTTTTTTTTTTCATTTTATTATAATATATTCTCTCACTGTAGCCTGCCAGATTGTGCCATTGCTAATATGTCAAAAGACAACATAAAACAGTAATGAAAAAAGCAAATGCAAATATTTTCTTATAATGTATATTGGATTTTCGCTCCTGAAAAATCTTCTTCATTTTGGAGAAATCTTATTGTGTGGAATATATTTGTTCTGCAAATACACCAAAAAGTGTTTTTCTGAACAAGTATTTTCAATCGTAATCTGTTTTGATTAGTATTTKGCAGCAATATTTTTCAACAAACATACTGAAAGAATGTTAAAGTTACAAATTCAAGTACAGCAGCTTTAGAGAAATCCAATTTCCACAGTCTGTATGTGTATCATAATTCAATAAAGTACCCACAAATTATTCTCTTTATAGTCTTGTCCTCATTCACTTGATGCAATGGCCTTTCCCTTCATTGCCTGCAAATGCCACAGATCAACCAGGCAATTTTCCAGTGTGGCATCTGGTGTCCTGAACTTGGCAGAGGTTGCTTTTCAAAATCTCTCTTCTGCATCTAAATAGGAGTTTATGGAGGTGAAGTGCAAAAATAATACTTACTATTTTTCTTTTTTACCACCCTGTTCCAGTCCATAGAAGTTCATGCTTTGGGAGTAAGTTGGTAAGTGTGCCCCATCTCTTCATATTACTCTGTGGTTAASTGACCAAACTTAAATAGGAGCACGTAGACACTGGAAATGTCTGAAGTCATGTCTTCCCATGATGCCTCCTAACTATGGGTGGTATGACAATTCAAGAGTTTTCAAAGAAACAATTATTTCAAAAATAGATAATTTATTAGTACATTTGATGAAAAATATGGTGCAAAACATTAGTTTTATGATAGAAAATATTGGTTCAGCAAAATACTTCATTTTCTATGGACTGCAGCATGCACAGAAAGCTTTTGTGTATCACAGACTTGGTCAAGACTCAGCACAGAATAGCAATTTTTACATTAAACTTGCATACATTCCTTGTTAACTGTTAGCACCTCTCAAACATAACTTAAATTCAAAGTTTGCAAATGCATTTGCATGCTTTTATACAGATTTTCCTTGATATTTTTCCTTGACAGAAGGCCTGGGTTCTCTACCTTGATAAATCTGTGTATTGACTCGTGCACTTTATCCCTGTTCTGGAGCTGGTTGCTATCTGGCACCTGACAATGTAAGCTCCTGACTCTCCAGACGATGCACTTCATGAGCAGGACCTCAAAGCCAGCAAAGGGTGACATCTGCCACTTCCCTTGGACCAGGCTGTCCTTACTCTGCTCAGGCAGAGCCCAGTYTGAGGGTGCAAGTGAATAAATGTTGGTGTCCAAGAATGGGTGAGTGTTTTATGAATATACAAGAAACTGTCAGATAAGCCAGGTCCTACAGAAATACTTGCCCTCTGATATCAGCCAGCTATCAGGAYATGCAAATTAATGGTCTCTACATATACTCAGTATAAATCTAGATGAACAAAACAGGATTCAGGTATCCAAAAACAGCAGGTATTGTGAGGAGCTTCACTGARGAGCAGCAGCCTAGACACAAATGTTTTAGTTGTCATCAATCTGCTCTGTCTGGACGACTCAAAACCCYCACAAATGCCCAAATTACACCAGTTATTTACCTATTCATAGCTGAATGTTCTCTATACATAATCATTCAAATTCTTGAAATTAGGYGTCTAGAAGCATTTTAGAGATCCTAAGGTATCTTTCCACCTCAAGATGCCCCCTTGCATATCTCCCATAAATCCTCTATTACATATGGCAGCTCTGAGCAGGTGTTTCAGGTATTTTGTGATCAAGAACAGCTCTATATAGATGTCTTTATGCACTTGCATTGTTTTGCCACTTTTAGAGGTCTAAATGTAGTTGTCTGCAGTGTGGTACTGAAAAATATCATGAGGTATTCAGTGGTGTGCTGGAGCAGCTGAAACTATTTCAGAACTGCCTGTCAGGATAGGATCAACCCAGACTAGAAATTGTGAATTTCTTCTGCTCTTTAGCACAAAGCTAGAAATGGCCCTTTTGCTTGATGGATCATTTCATCCCACAAGTTGAATGAATAAATGCTGAATTGCTTTTTAAATTATGCATATCACATACATATATGTATATGTACAAGTAAATATGTATAGCTACAACTTATTGAATTCTCTGCAGTCTCYTACTGCTGCAGCTGACTCCAGTCTCATATCAATCAATACGCTGAAGTGTGCAAGTCTGCCAAGCTATCAGGCACAGAAATGCCTTTATCAAGGCAGTTTGTTCAGAGAGGATGAGGTGGCATCTGTTTTCAAGCCCCTCCCAACACTCCTTGAATTCTGCTTAGGGATGTGCTCATTTTGGATGTGTCTCATTGGYAGCAGTTAGGSGATGACAGTGGTTAATCTCATTATYTTGTCCCAAYTTTGTTGCCAGGATTWAGTCATCGTCTCTCTTTTAGACTTGGCTGTCTTGAGAATTTGCAGGTAGATTTGTGTGTGCCAGCAACACATGCCATTTTTATCACCCTTCCCCCTGCACATTGATRTGAAGATTTTTATTACAATTTTGCAAAGTCCTAGAAGATTTCTGGGCTTCTATTTTCTTATACATCATAGACAGTTCAGTATGTACCGGCAAAACCTGACATCTAACTTTTATGATATTCATAAGTTTTCTTCTCAATAGTCTCCAAAGCTTATGAAGTATTTCAGCAATGTATTGTATTAAACTTTCCACTTTCCAAGTCGGGAATTACAGATGAAGATTACAATTCTCTTCTTTCCTTGCAATCATTTTTGTCTTTAAATTCTAACCTAATGCACTCTTCATATGCTGTCGGTTTTATTGGATTCTGATGAGCTTTATGATGTGCCTTCCTACTTTCTCATTCTCTATTATTCATCTCACATTATCCATTTTTATCCAAGACAAACTGGAAAAAGAATTTGAAAAGAAACAGAAGAGTCAGATGTCATTGTTAGGACAGAYACATTCTTGCTGTGCACTGTGATCATACTTTCACTAACTGTCCTGCTGAATATTTATTGAGGGCTACCTCTCTGCCTAATCTGAACTTTACTGGTTATAAGAAAAATGGTAGATCACATCAGCCTTCATCCAGGCTCTGCTGTGAAGCATTTTCGCCTGTGAGCAGCAGCTGKCTCTCTCTTGAATTTAGCAGCAAAGTTGTCAATGTCACATATTTACTGTGAAGTTCAGTTCCAAAAATCTCTGCTGTAAGAGCATGGGGATAATTTTTAAAAAGTTGTGCAAGAATAGGAAGAAATTTTGACTAAGTTCATCTTAGAGGAAATTTATTTGTGGTATTATTCCATTACAGGGTATTTTTCCAGCAAACATTGGTACACAATTAAAAGAAAACAAAACAGAGACTTTGTATTACTAATCTCACATTCTGYTAGTAAGAGCTGGAGAAAAAAAAAATTAGTAAAACAAAGAACCTGTTGAAATACTTTATGTCTAGACCACTAAGTTTATTTGGAAAGTTGTTTCACAACCACTCAAATAATGATGAAAATCTGTTGGTACAAGTGTGAGAATGGAGACTAAAAAGACAGGCCAAATCCAGCCTCCTCAGGGCTTTGTATTGATTTGGGCTGTTCTCTTCTATAGCTGCCCTGACAAGACATCCAGCTCCAGATACAGTGGTTCATATGAAGGTAAAATACAGCTGAAAAGTGCCCTGATAACCCTSTGTGACCCTTGTGCACCTCTTGTGTGCCCTTGTTCATCCTGGAAGAATGCCATCTAGGAGGGGACCTAAACGAGGGGGAGAGGGACTGCAAGGTCATAGTGGCCTAAAAGTTGGACTCAAGGATCCTTGTGGGTCCCTTCTATCTCAATATCCTGTGATTCTGTGATTSWRAWTCAAAGGCTTGGCATGTCTGGCTGCTGAAGGCAGGGCACTGCAGAGAGACGTACAAGCCCTCAGGCAATGCTGACCCCGTACAGACAAGAGGAATCTCTGGCACTGCATATCCACGTCTCCCTTGGGCTGGGGGTTTGTCCACCCCCATGCACATGAGCACATAAAGAGCTGCAGCTTCTTTAGGGAGATGTGGGTCAGGCCTTGGGCTTGGAGGCAGCACAGGGCACACAGTGGTCTTCTCCCTCATTAGTCACTTGCAGAAGACTTTTGAAAATTTCTCTGGAACAGCATCAATCAGAGGAAAAGGAGAGCTGCATGGAACACACCTACTCTCTACCCCATTCTACTCCATGTGAGTTTTTCCTCAAAATGGTTTTTGATTCTTGGACTTATCAGACAGGTCTACTGGTCTTCCTGGTCAATCCCTTTGGGGATTTCCTCACTGTCCTCATGTGCATGTTCTGCTGGATTGGTATTTTGTCCTTGTCTCATGCATGCAGGCAAGTTTGCCAGAGCCTGGCAGCACTGTGCCTGATCTCAGACACAGCCTCAGAAGTGTTCCACAGATATTCTGCTGAGGCAGATGTGGTCTCTTGGTGTCCACTTTGCAGCTGAGGCTGCTCAGAGATCACATGGGTATGACAGCTTCAAGGTGGCCACTCATGGAGGGCAGCCCCATGTGTGCCATGGGCAGCACGAAAGGGTGTCTTGTAGAGGTTTACCCTGGAATGGAGGAGCACCCTAATGGACATGATTACCCGGACAGCACAGTGCATGTGTGGGCTACATGCCTTTTATTTTTTTCCCCGAAAAAAGCTCACCGTGCAGAAAGGGTAATGAGTTGTGATATGAAGGAACAGATGTGTTACAAGTAGGCCACACCAGCCTTCTGGGTCTCACAGCCAAAAATTCACTGGAGAGTGTCTCAACACCTGTGGATGCTCCCACCATGCTGGGTACAATAAGTATATGTTGGGTGGTAGAGTATGGTGGGGATTTTGACTCCATGGTGTTCCAGAGGATGCAAAGGGAGGGTAAACGCAACCACAATTAGTAGCAYCCACATAGTTATTTGTGAACCATTTTTTATATAATTTATGAAGTATGGGAATAAAAACCTTCCTCTTGGCTACTATATGGTGGTCAAGATGCTATTAAACTGTTCTTTATGTGATGTATGCATCCACAATAAATGAGTACTGTTCCATTTTATAAATGGCAAAACATACATGGCTTTTCAACCAGAACTATTTTAGGTCTGCACAATGTTCAATTTGTTACAGACTAAAACTGTTTGTGGTTTTAAATTTAAAAACATTGTTGGATAAAATGTCTGCTTTCTGCAAATAAGCTTCCTAGTGGTACATTGCAATTCTCAGCAAGGTCTGTCTCTGTCAATTCACACAACAATCTCAGGTAGACTGGAACAAAATGAGTATTTTCTGCAGGTGAATTAATTTCCCTTGTGGTTAGTGTGGACAATAGAAGTTATGCACMTATTTTTTTCCCCTTTAAAACCATGTCTGCAACTAGCACACACATYCACGGAAAGAAAATTTAGAATGTTTGCTCAGTTCAAGTTGGTAAACAAGTATTTCGTTCTGATGAGATTTAGCATGGAATTATGGGAGTACAGAGATTTCATAAACCAGTTAGGTGGCTGTCAGACACTTGTTTATGTAATAAGAGATCTGGGGGGATAAAATTATGGCTAATGGGACTTTGAAAACAAAAAATTTGGAGTGGTTATATTCCAGCTGTGTAACTTGCTATTACTTTTTCAATCCTCAGGACTTCTAACATACAATGGTTTCTGCAAGAAGTCTTTAGAAAAAAAAAAAATCACAGAACAGGACTGAAGGTGACTTTATGTTAGACTGAATGTTTTTCTACCTGCCTATACACAGAAAAAGTGTGATGAAATTAGTCACATACATAGCATCTACAAAAGAAGTAGTAGAAAGTGTATTAAACTCTGAAGCTTAATCTGCATGGGATTAAATGCTTGCTTAAAGTGACAATTTTCTGCTTCTAGGTTGCCAGCTTAACTATTTCAAGGCAGGTTTTCTGATATTCTGCAGCTAATTCCACATGCATAAACTATTTAGAGACTGCCTGTTCTCCTTCTAGAACATGATAAAAATATTTGATGTTACTTTTTTGCCTATTTCAAATTGTCAGGATTTGTGGGGGAGAGAAAATACAGCAGGTTGCCTACACCCATTAAAACCAGTTCTTGGCTTCATCTATTTACATATGGACCTCTGGAAMTAAGGACAGAAAATACCATCAAAGYACAGCTTGASTGAGCTTTTACTGACCTCATGCATAGAGCTTCTTGTCTTACTAATCATGGCTTTAATGTGAGCCATAAATACTCCTTACCCTATTTTTTTTTTATTAATTATGCAGTTGGCATTAGCTAACTAAGGGATTTCACAGCTGTTTTTTTTCACCAGCCTGATACAACTTTTTTTTACTTAGAACAGCCTGTTGGTCAACACAGGAGCAATATGTAGGTAAAAAGAAAAACTGTGCAGAAGGAATCATAATTGAATTAACTTCTACTGAATGGAAATAGCAAGACAGAAAAATGACAAGAAAAGCAGAAGCAGTGTTTCAAGAGAGACAAAAGAAATAGTAAAATAGTAAAATAAAGGATTTCTGTTTATGAAGGAAACAAAAGATTCATTAGAGAGGTACAAGTGTACGGTTTCAATGTGAGAGGGCAGTAGATGAACAAAACAGAAGCCATAGGGCAGTTTAGCAATTATGCAGTTAATGGGAGATATGGAAAATAAACATTTAGGCAAATAATGCTCAATGAATCAGTCAGGCAATTAAGCAATAATATGCAGTATCTTATGGCTCCTACTTGTTTTATTAAATTGAAGGAGAAAGAGCCTCAGTTTCTCTTCACATATTAAAGTTCTGAGTGTCCGGTTCAATGCTCTTTGGGAATTAAAAACTAAAGAAGGGAAGGCAGCCTATCTTTTAAAAGAAAGAATCATTTACAGTAAATGAAACAAACAGCTGCTAGATCCTAGCAGCTGGTTCAGTTTAGATGAGTTCCTCCATTTGAAAACAACACATTACTGGGATTAGGATGGTGAAGTGTTTGGTTGATTATGAGAAAAGGTAGAGCTCATGTCACGGTTTTATTTTACAAACCTTGTGTGTGCCTGTGAGAGCATGTGAGAAATAGAAAAAGCCGTTAGTCTGAAAGGCTGAAATGTCTCAGACAGATGTGATTGCTGATAAAAGTCTGAAGAACAATAGCAGTGAATATTATATGATTAGTTTGCACTTAACATAAAAAGACATTAAAAACCTTTCAAGACTTTCTGATGTAAATATATTTGTTTTCCTTCTGAATTCATGCTAAGTGGCCTGGTATGTATCTGAAATATTTCAAAAAATGTTTTATTTAAAAATTATTAAGCCAATTATTCTTAAATACTATCCTGTCCATAGCTACTTTTAAAATTGTTATTTTAAAATATCACATTGTCAATTAACCACTTACATAATTGGTTTTTTTTTTTTTTCTTTTTTAATATCACCTGTAAATGTTGTGAATTGCTAAGACATATATGGAATAAATAGTCTCAGAGACGTAAATTGGTAAGAATGAAAAATCTGAGTCTACCAAGCAAATATTTAATGTATCATGAAGCCAGATAATACTTCTGCTGCTGGTAATAAGTTGACATAATTCATTATCAATCACACCAATGATGTCTGTCTCATCTGGATTTTCCTTCATTGAGTCATAAATCACAGCAGTCACTACAAATAAAAAGCTTAGTGCACATTGTATTTCAAGACAAGCTCTCTGTGAAAAAAAAAAAAAAAATCAACCTCACAGGTGAGTGTTGTTGCCAGAGTAGGTGCTCCAGGTCACATGGTTTGGATATAAATGGAACTGGTAATTCAAACTAAGTGTTTTTCTTACAAATAGGTTAAACTATTTGCCTGCTTATCTTTCTGGTTCTGCATCCTACAGTTGATAGGAAAGAACATAGGGAAAATAGATTGGATTCAAATACATGGATTACTTAAATATTAGAACAGAGTAGACAATGACACTAATTAGCACAGCCAGGAAAAACAACCGGCCTAGGTATATACTTGCAAGGGGAAAAAAAAAAAAGAAACCAAGAAAAACCCAAATTAAATCAAACCAAACCAAACCAAACCAAACCAAAACTGACCAACCAACCAATCAAAC
>NW_026623385.1:810052-826867 GCF_030028575.1 Malurus melanocephalus | reverse complement strand
CCAAATCTCAAGCAAATTGTTCCAGTGAAATTTCAGCCCAGTTTTTGGAAGCTCAGACACACAGATAGTCATAACTAATTTTTTTAAGATATGGAAAAATYTAATTTCTAAAGCATAAGTACTCAATCAGGGCATGCTGCATCAGACACTTTGTTAATGAAGATGTGATAGGAGCTGATTGAACAGGAAACTCAGAACAGCAGCATGGAAAAATGTGCTGTGAAAAACTCCTTCTTAAATGAAAAGTAAATAGTAATAATCAACTGTAGCAGCAAAGAACCTTCCTTCTGATTTTCTCAAAGCATTCCACTAAGGAATTCCAAGGCACACCTTGGCAGCCCAGCATGATGCTCTGTGGTCCTCCCATGGAGGTCCAAGCAAGTTCTGGACAGGCTCCATGGGTTAATTTGGAAAAGCCATAAAACTGCAGTAGCATGGCCAGGCAGTCCAGCTGATTAGTTGGGTGTCCCAGCAGAGATAATTAACTTCACACTGATAGAACTTTGTTGTACTTGTCATTAGTGCTTTGTTTGGCACAAGCGCAGTTTTCTCAGCCATCCACTTTGTGACAAAGAACCTTGTCTTAATTTCCACAGTCTCTGRACAAAACCTGTGCCACAGCAACTGGCAGACCAAGGCACAGAATTGGTAAGAGTCGCACTGTGAGGCAACCAAGGCATGTCATTKTGAAAGCTTTAGGGACTTCTGGGACTTGTAGGTAAGTGCAGGTCTAAAGTCTGTCCTGACAGTGGGCTTATTAATATGTTTCTTTAGATATATTTAAGTTTATGGAAAATAAGTTTAAAAGACCAGCACAATAATTGATGAGCCATGCAGAARAWGGAAGGCTAMTTTTTTTTTGATTCAGGGTACCARGAGTAGTTTGTAATACACACACACTATTTCTGCAATATGCTAGTATCTTCCTTGTGAAAGGCATTTCTGAGGAGGTAAACCAATAAATAATGCAAGTTTTAGATCAGTTTCYTAAGTAATTAAAAACTTCAAAGCTTCTTAAGGGGCCTTTTACGGTTTGAAAAAGTATATTTATCCTCTATTTCAAACATATATTCATTTACTGGCCTGTCAGAATCATCAATATTCAATCAATATAATGTCTAAATAAAAAGCACATTAAAATTTTTTTGAGTAAGATGGATATTAGTTTCCTTTATTTTTTTTAACATTTCAACYTTTACTTGTAAATGCATAATGCTATTTATAGTGTTAATTATTCATTAACAACAGTGCTTGCTGCTAATGTCTAATTTTTTCAATAGTCAATATTTTCTAATGTAAAGAGTACTCTGGGCAGCTTTAGGAGGAGTGTTTCCAGCAGACCCAGGGAGGTGACTGGGACCCTCTGCTGAGAACTGGTGAAAGACATTTGAAGTGCTGGGTACAGTGCTGGGCTTCCCAGCAGAGATATGGAACTGCTGGAGAGAGGCTCTGCTTTGCAGGCTTTCCTGCCTGCTGGGAAGTTGTGGGTTTAGGTTCATGTCATCTTGCACATGATCAACAGCATGTTTGAAAAAGCTGCAGAAAAAGCTGAATTTCCCCATTAAAGTGTATTTAATTGGGTTGGGAGTGGGTTTTTTTTTTATTTTTTGTTTGTTTGTTTTTTTAATACCAAAGCATTGAGAGCCATTTTCTTTACACTTTTTTTTTTTACTGTACGCTCACAATAATTACATGCATATAACCAAATTTCCAAAATGCAAACCACAGATAAAGAGAACAGTTAATAAGAAAATACCAATTATTAATCTGCTAACATACATAAAATATACACTATGTATTTTCCTTGTCAAAACTCTTGCCAGAGATCAATGTTTTAATTTTCTGAAAATGTGAATCAAAATAATTATGCAGGATTTACAGAAAAGATTTATTATTGGTCTAATTAGAAAAATGAAGCAAGGTTTTTTTTTTGCCTAGGCTGATGTTAAATATTTTCTATTTGTAAAATCCTCTCCTCTCCTTTAATTGCCACATCAACTGCTATTTAAAATCTGCAGAAATTATAAATAGGCCAAATGAGATATGCAAGGTTTCAYTTGTGTACTTATTTTTAATTGTTATGCAGTTCTGTTTTTCTATTGAATGATTAATGATAATACTTTGAATGTCTCAGATAAYGCAGTAAGAGTAGAAAATGCTTAAATAATATTTATTCTGTATCCTTTACTGCACAGTCAGGTTGGTTGRATATAGTTGTTTGGGAATTTTTATAGTTTAAATTGGAATAGATACTGCATAAGTCTGAAGTACTGGTTTAGGTAACATATTGGAAATCTCCCACTTGAATGGTGTGATTTTGATAAAGTCAGGAGCTGCATAAATATGCTCTTTCCAGTTATTAAATGTTATAACCTTGCTCCTGAGATGCTGATATTTATAGCATGCCTTTGAGATACCTCTGTGTGTGTGTGTGTGTGTGTGTGTGTGTGTGTGTGTGTGTGTGTGGTCGTAGGAAGAGGCCAGGGGAAGTTTAGACCAGACATAAGGAAAAAAATTCTTCACTGAAAGAGTGACTGGGCACTGGAATGGGCTGTCCGGGGAGGCGCTGGAGTCACCACTCCTTGACTGTTTCAAGAAAGGTCTGGATGAGATACTCAGTGCCACGGTTTACTTGATAACGTGGTGTTAGGTCTTTTCCCACCTAGTTAATTCTGTGWTTCTTATTTTCCCATTGCCAAAAGGTTGACTCCTTGCAGTGATAGCTCAGCTGATGCAGATGAACTCAGTGACTGCGGGGCATTTTACTGCTTCTCCCTACATGCCCTCTTGTCTTGTGCCCTAGACTGTCACTGGGTTTGTACTACTGAGACTGCGAGTCACCACAACATTTAAAACACACTGAGTTTATTACTAGTTCAAAGAGCTCACAATATAAACTAAACATTAGCTCTAGGATAGAAATTCTGATTAGGAAGAGTAGGGAGAGTTTGTTAGGACAACAGAGGAGAAATTACACAGGGTAAAGCTTTGATACAAAACACAGAATTTGGAAAAGGAATATGGATTTTGGTATTTCAGAAATTATAAAACACAAGGGGTTAGCAAGAGTCTGAGAAGGTTAAAATTAGAGGAAAATTATGAAAGAGTCAAAAGAMATAAGGAGATACTGCATGAAGCTCTACTTAGACCTGCATGGGAATCCTGGACTCTTGAATAAACTGTTTAATGGTTTTCCAGAAATTATTCCAGATAGCCTGAAAATATAGTGATGTTAGKTACTTGTGTTCATATTCATTAGGAGTCAATGACACTCAAATATCCTGCGGCTTTCTGAAACTCTGGATTTTTAAGCATATTTGGAGTAAATTGGTATAGGCATTCAGCTACCAGAAATTTGTATGAAACAGATCCTTTGAGGAGTTCATGCTAGATTTTGAAATTAATTTAGTTCAATGTGTGAATAATTAATTAGTGTCTGTTTTGTGGAACAAAGGTGCTTAGAGAACTATTGGTTTATAGTAGAAAGAAGAATCCTAGCTGTTTTACACAGAAAACATCATCTTTATCTCTCCCCAAAGAGTCTAAAACTCATTTTGGAAGAACAGGATGAAAAATGTAAAAACCTGAAGAGATGACTAGGTAAAACTATAAGAAGTTTACTGTTAAAAAGSAAAATAAACGTGGAATTGCTAATGCAGAATGTACAGAAAAAAATCTTGTTTGAGAGACAATTGAGAGGGACCAATCTGATTTTTATTTCTRTCTCAACATATGATATATGTGAAGTGAAAAAAAAATTTAGGGGCTGTACACATGCTGGGAACTCTGTCCCCAGGGAAGCTCCACCTGGCAGCCGATCAGGACAGAGAAAGATTCCATGATTGGGCTGCAAGCGCCTCCTGCTTGCTGGTGGGGCAGAAYCTTGGATGCCCGGGAGAAAATGTGTGGGAAATCGCGCTATAGGAGGAGCCCTAGCCCATAAAAGCTGTTGAAGGGACTATGCTATTAAATATATAGGTTCGTTCAACATCTTACCCTAATTTTATATAACCAGAGTGTACTACATGATTAACTCTGCTGGTTACAACAGTTCTTTTAAAAATGTCATTAGCACCTCATAGGGATCAGAATACAAAATATCTAATTATTTCAAATGTAAAGAGSAGGGCAAATTAGTATGCTTGGATATCTTATGAAACATTCTGGCGTGAATTCTTACATACGTGAATTCTCACACATATAATGCACAAGCATGTGTGCATTATATATGTACGTATATTTTATAAACTAAATAGGGAAATCACGCACTTTGAAGACAGAAAACTGTAGAATTAAGATCRTTTAGATAATGGTAATTCAAACCCTCTTCCACTGCACAATTTAAAGGAAGAGAGAGGAAATAATGTAACCTTAATTGACTTCTATTATGAGTTTTATTTAGGTGTTTACCATTTTCTCCCCATGCACATTTATGTACAAAAAAAAMCTAGCTTACAGCTTGGTGTAATACCTTTGTTCTACCAACAGCAGAAGAGCTGTAAATGAGCAGTGGCAAGAGATTGATGAATTAGTGAAAACTGGTGTATGGGCATAAAAGGGAGCAAAAGGGCAAGCAGAACTCTTGGCCAAAGATCAGACAATTGCTGCTTTTCTTCACTAATTGGTACCTTTTGATCTGGGTGCTTATCTACTGTACTTTAGAGAACATATCTTCAGTTCCATTTCAAATAAGGTTCAAGAGGACTTTACAGAGCTATTCATTTTTCTCCTTCTTCTCATATCTCTTTGCAGAGCTCAGGTCTTAATAGTTCTTGACAGCAATTTTAGATCAAAACAGACAAYAATTGATAATAATCTTTTCCGAGAATCACCTAGTAAATTAAGTCACAAAAATCTGCCACCAGGTATACTGTTTGTTTCTCAAAAGAGCCTGCAAGCTCTACTCAAATTATGCACATGAACATCTAGAGGAATTTGAGCCCCCCACTTCTGTATAAAGACAGAATTTTCTCTGGCTCTTATCATCTGTAAAAAGAAAAGAAATTTAAAATCTATGTAATTAGACATCTGGCTCACACTAGGTAGGTAATCTTACTCTTCATTTGTTCTGTCTTAATGTTAGGCACCTTGCACTGTTCACAGTTTAGAATTTCCAGTTCTCTGGAGACATTTGTTCGTCATCCTTCTTCGCTGCATCTTGCCAACAACCTCAGGTGTGTGTCTAGAACAATTTGTATATGAGAGAGTTCTTATGTTCATTTACAAAGACACACACAAAGGATGCTGTAGGAGATGTCATAGGAGAAGGTTTTNCCCTGGGAACATTCTGCTCATCCAAAAACTGCTGTAGGTGTTATTTCAAGGAGATAGCCATTTTCAGTATTTTTACATTAAGTGAAGAGCCCTGATTTTTATAACATTGAATAGAGAAAAGTACCTGTTTGACCTGCYTTAACCCAAGTAACACTCTGTATGTAGCATCAGGAAGGAAAAAGGGAAAATTATTTTTATTGCTCTATATATTGTTACATAATCTCACAGAAGTAATATTCCTTTCCTTTTAAAATATAATTTCTGAATTAATTCCTTTTATTCTGATTTTGAGCAGATCATGATGACCTCTGTTCAGAAAATTGCTAAGCCAGGGTTAAGCCTCAGTCTTGTGCAGATCTGAATTCTAGATACCCTAAGCTCTCATCTATGAAAGGCATATTTTTATTGCAGATGTTGGAGGTTATGATTCTTCCTTTTGTTTTAGGGGATTTTGTCCCATCTGTTGCTAAGAGACAATAAGGACCCGTACTTAAGAAAAGACAAAAGAACTCGCCCAGCTCAGGAGGAAGGATGCAGCTGGCTATCCTCTCATCTTGGGGGGGTTTCTCTTGGAGGGGCAGAGATACTGTGAGATTTTGGGCTGGGGAAAATCGGTCTGGGTGCAGCTCCTAGCTCTCTTGCCCTCTGGGCATTCAAAGGGCAGACAGGCTGCGGTCACTGCGGGAAGAATCCAGCACTGCTGTGGAGCTCTGTCTCCTACTTCTCACCGTGTGGCTCTGCTTGTAAGAGTGGCCCTTGAACTGAGACCTTATTAACACCCTATCTCACTGGAAAGGACTTTCACCATCTACTCGGGTGCCTCAGGGRRAAATCCRGRACSCCTCTGCCTGAGGGAGCCTCTCYCGGKTCAGGAGCTGGGCTGTCGCTACCCAGCCCCGCCCTTTTACCTCTGCCACTGCTCTGGGTTTGTGACTCCKCTGTGGCCCGCATCCCCCTGCCTGCTGGGACACACCACTGAATCTGCCACCGCTGCGGAGTTTCTGCTGTCTCTTGTTCATTACCCGGGCGATCCAGCCCCTGCTGCCCCAGCTGCCGCTCCGAGTTTCTGGCCCAGCCCATCCCGCCGTCCGGCCCGCCCGCCATCACCGCGTGAGGGAAACGCGGCCGCGGCGGGGGGATTTTATGGTTCTGTTTGTTGGAGCTGCCCTTGTTGTTGTTTGTTTGCCTTGTTATACATATCAGTAAAGAAGTGTTATTCCTTTTCCCATATCTTTGCTTCAAACCCCCTTAATTTCATAGTTATAATAATTCGGAGGGAAGAGGGGTCATSTTCTCCATTCCAAGGGAGGTTTCTGCCTTCCTTGGCAGACACSTGTCTTTCARAACAAGACAGCAGGTTGCATCATTATGTAAGCTTTAAACATGTAACACACAAATAACGGAAAYAAAAGCTGGAACTCTGTACAAAGCAATAACCCTACAAGGAGGACAAGAGTTAAAGTGCCAAAGATGTGGAGAGGAAGAGTAATTTAAGAAAGACGTCTCATATTTTTCTCTTAAAGAGAACTTTATGGTCCCAGATTAAATTACTAATACAAATGGTAATTGCATATTGTTATTATTAAATTGCTACAGAAATTATTTAATTTTTTTTTTTTTTAAGACTAGAAGTATAGAAATGTCAATATGCTGTTCTTCCAGTAGTACTGAGTCCTCATCTTKCCTGCACCAACTGTACCAATGATATGTGTGTTCTGTAGGGTGGTACATGAGCGTTGCACAGAGCTAACAGTCAGGATAGGTCAGACAGTGAATAGGTCAAGACAGTCAGCAGTGAATAGAATGGTTGTAAGTCACAGCAACACAASAGAAAGGGATCCTGACATTTTTAGCAAGGGGAGATTGGTGTAAAATCAAGACATACATATGTGCACTGCTAAATTTTCAAAAGTCCTATTTGATTCCTTCTGTGGATATGTAGATACTTATACATATATGCATCCAGATCTACTGAGTACAGACACAAATTTGTAACAGAGAATTTGGGGTAAAACTATATACTTTGCAATTTCCACTTTTCACCAGCACAGCAACATTAATCTGCAGCAGCAAATTGATTAAGCTGATGAAATGAGTTGGTTTGAAAGCTCCCACTAGGCCATTGTGATGGATCATAGCTGGACAAATGATGAATAATTCATAAGGGTCAAGGTGTTGACGTGCTACTTAATTACATTGTTAATGCAACCATGATGCAGGAATTTCAGAAGGGAAATATTGGACACATCTGAAACAGTGTGATGGTTGTCAAATTCCGTGTTGCAAAAATGTCAAAGACTGAATAACAATCCATGTGTGATACAAATAGTAAAAGGAAAGAATGGCACACAGTGTATAAAAGATAAGGGAAAATGATAAAGATAAGCATGATGATGCATTTGACAAAATCTTAACAAAAAAGCACTGAGACTATGGTATGATTGTGTCAGTCACAATCATCACAACATGCTGAAGGATGTGGGTAAATTGGCATACATAGGAATAAACAAAAAATATTCAGGAATAAAGGTTGACATTAATTAAGTTTGATTTTCGTGGTGACATTAATGGTATATGAGGCAGACATACATACTCTTTTAGACCTGAAGTTTCTCATAAAGTTTCCAATATATTTACAATGAGCATAGATTATATTTTGCCAYGTAAACTTTAGGAACTGATCTTAATACCTGCTAGGGGAAGCCAGATCACACACATCTGTTCTATAAATTAAATATGAAGAAAGATGGTTTAATAGAGTAGGCACCATCACTGGAGAGGCAGTAAGTGATCACTAAAAGTTTCACTTTAGGAAATAATCTCCCCTAACCTCACTATTCTAGTGAGTGTTTTGGTAAAACTCYATGATCTAGAGTAAGCTTTCTTCCACATACACAAAATCTCAGTGCATTCATGGCACAAGAAATGAGGTTTTTTTTTTTTTTTTTTTTTTTTTTTTTTTTTCTCTTTAAGAGGCAAGATTTAGCAGTTTTCTTTGAACTCTGGTCTAAATTATCCCATCATTTATCAAATGGTCTTGCTGATGTCTTTCAGTAATGACAAATTTTAATACACATATTGCATGTTGCATTAGTTCTATCTGTGATAATCTACTCTCATTTCTATTGAAAAATTGTAAAAACGTTTGTAGCTCATTTATAACTGTTTGTYTTACTGACTTCCAAAACCAATTTATTAAGTCCTCATTTTTATAATCTTTGATCTTTGATGCTCTAAATTCTGTATCAAAAGTAACATATTTTGAAAAGGACAAAAATATTTTAGATGTCCACTTGACCTCAAGCTGAGCTTCTAATATAAATCCCTTGTGTATTGTTAACTTGGATTTTAAAGTCCAGATTGTCCCAGTTTTCACTGGAAGAGCATATGAAAGACTTGGCATTTCAGTACCTACGTGATCAGCCTACTTGATAGTTTATTTCACTGCAACCTCCACATTAGATATTGTAATATTTAACTGAGCATTGTTCTTGGGTAAATAGGATAATACTGGGGACAAAAAGCAGCCTTCAAGTAGTAAAGAATGAAATACATTACAATAGGCTAAAAGGTAAGTTTCAATGAAAATAYGTAACTCAGTGTTAAAAGGTCTTCTTTTTTTCTTTTTTTTTTCTTTTTAATTTTCTTTTTAACAAAAAACATAATCTGTGTGTAAACTAGAAAAAAACTGGAGTAAGAAAGGAAGATCGAAGGTTGCAAAAAATGGAAAAAGAATGTATAATAACAAGGGAGATTATTTAGAAAGACACAAGGCAATCTATGGAGCTGGGTTAATGATAGACAGAATGGTGAAAAAAAATTAAGTTGATTAAATGTCATAAAATCATTATTTTCAGGAGAAAAAGGTAAAATGAAGACCAAGAAGAAATGAGGAGAAAGGAGATGTATTTTCTGTAGCAAACCCATGAACTCTCAAGAAAAGCAGCTGCAAGGAGGGKGAAAGAATCAATGCATTTTCAGTGTGACAATGTGGTGAGGGAATACTTCTGAAGAGATATGAAAGAGCACAGTGTAGGAATTTGCAGGCCAAAGAGAGCTGTATCAATGTGAATGAGTTCCTGAACTTACTACCCCAACACTAGATTAACTCCTAAAAAAATTATATTGTGACCTATGTTACCTGATTGGTATAAAAAAAAGGTATATAGAATTTTCAAAATATTATAACAGTTACCTATGTAATATAGAAAATGATCCATTAGGTTACATTAAAATGGTGTAAGAGTTAGAACCATGACTGTTAAAATAGTAGTAACAACCTTTTTTAATTTTTTTTTTTAATTTTTGCACATTCTTTTTTGCCTTCACTGTCCTTTATTCTTTGCCTTCTTGATATCCTAGGTAACCAGCTTTCCCCAAAGGTACAAGGTGATCTATGATCAACTCTGCTTCTGGGCCTCCAACTGGTCACTGGTTTACTTCTTGCCACAAAATCTGTCTTTTAGAGCTCACRGTTTATTTCTTGCCACAAAATCTGTCTTTTAGAGCTCAYGGTTTGCTTCTTGCCACAAAATCTGTCTTCTATAGCTCACTGTGTGAATGGTACTTTGGTGTTACCTCTGGCAGAGTATCTCATACACCAGGGGCATTACCTTTTTGACATGCATTTAGGTGGCTGTGTGGAGTAGTTGCTGRGATTTCCAGCAATACAGTTAAATACAGGTGATGGATAGAGCCTCATTCCTCAAATCTTCCCCATGATAGCTTGAGCAGTCTGAAATCACACTGGTGTGTGTAAGCCTTTATGGGCCCCAGGAGCTCCAAGTGGCTTTGCTGCCTCTATWTATCCATTTCAGCAATCTCTTTTCTGTGAGAGAGTATGTCCATGTTGTTAATTTGCTTTGCTCTGTATTTCTGTCTAAGATCTTGCACCTTGCATCGTAAGTGCTTCATTCACACCTGTTAACTRTACAGATTCCTTCTGGAACAAATTACCTCCTTCCCAGAGGATGCCTTGGCAATGTTAACAGGTCATTGACTCCAGGACCTACCTCAGACTGATAGGATGGATGCTCGCTGAAATAAACTGAGGCCCAATGGTTTTGCACTTTCAAAAACCATTATCTCACACCTCATGCAATAAAGAAGACTATTGTAATTCCATGGAAGAACCRCTCTGGCTGGCTGTCACACAGCTTTTTGTTTTTTCATAACAAATTTTATTATTTCCTACTTTTGTGGCTGAAGAGAAACCCTTAAACAATCTCTGTGACTAATGGTGACAGGAGTTCCACATGGGTGATAGAGCAGAACAAAGTTTGAAGTGATGGAAAGTCTGTGAGTCCCTTGCCATCATGGAGCAGCTAAAGGAGGAAGGCATATCTGGAGATCACCTGCTCCAAGGTCCTGCTCAGAGCAGGGTCAGACAGASCACCTGTGTCCACCCTTGGAGACGCCACAGGGCAACCTGTTCYAGTGTTCAACTGCCCTTGCATTGCTAAAATTCCCCTTGAGGACAGATCTGCTCGAGAATAATCAGTCCCAAATATCACATCGTCCCTTCATGTATCAGACATGCCAACACCTCATCATCTTAGTGGCTCTTTGCTGGATTYTCTCCAGTTATATCCCAATGCTCTTCATGCAGAGCTGCATCCTCCCTTGGGAGCTCAGCTGAACCAAGATCACTGGGCTGGGTCACTGCACCAGCGGGGAAAGTTTCTGCTCCAAGGAGTGCACCAAGATTGCTGAGCACACACACAGTCCCCAGCAGTCCTGGCTGCTCCTAGAACTCGCAAACTGCCATGGCCTTCTGTCACAATGGAGGCAGGTAGCTTGAACGTCTTTAAGAACTACCAGAGTCTTCTCAGAAGCCCAGAATTTGTTCCCAGGAGGTCTAGAAAATGGGGCTTAGAGACTGCAGCACAAGCAACAGTGGCTGTGGTCTGCCTCTTGTAGCTGCACTATTCTCTAGCACGATGCAGCAAGAGTGTGGGTGTACACAGCAGTCCTTCAGCYAGCTCTTCATGCTTGAGTATTTCCTCATTATGCATATGCCTGTGTTTTTCTCTCCTAGAGCTCTACTCATATATTATGTATAGCTGAAAATTCATTGAACCAAAAAACACGGACTCTGCAACTGGTGTTAAGGGTGCATGACTGCTGCAATCTTAATTTGTCTGCAGTAGGACAATGGAGAGGGATATGGCTACATCAGCCACAGGCTGCCTGCTGGGAATTAAASACAGGTTCCTCTCACCAAAATACCCTGCTCATAATTTTTCTATAATCAGATGGAATTCCCATATTCTTGAAATTCTAAGTTTCATTATGGCAAGTCATGATAGAAACTTTCAGTTGTCAATTTCTTGTAGACATTTTCTCTCTTTCATATTGTTTTTTTGACAATTTGTACTTGAATGATTGTAGATTGGTTCTGAAGTAGAAAAGAGATAAATAGTCATATATATTGATGGAAAAACAACATCATTGATATAATGCATATCATTCTTCTAAAGTGAAAATGTGCTAAGTATTCCAACTTACGTAGATAAGGCAATATGTTTTTAATTAACTGACACTAAACAACATTTTCTTTATATATATATATATATATATATATATATATATATTGCATTTTGTCCTTTCCTGATGCATTTCAGAAGAGGTAAGTAAAATGAGGAAAATAAGACTTTTATTATGTATTCTTATTGCTCCTAGACTTGCTCCTCTGGCGTATGAAAAATAACTTACAGGGTAATTGTATTGAAAACTCAGCATTTCAAATGCGCTATTTTCATGATTTCATTCTCCAAGTAAGCATGTAAAATAAGAGGACATCATATCATTTTCACAGAGAAKAAAATGAAGATTATCACTTAAAGGCTGTTTACAGCTCACATTGCCATAAATAGAACYAAATTCTGGCTAAAGACAAGATGAAAACCTGTGTATTATAATTTCAGGCTTGTRAGTATATGCAGCAATTTTGAATGTTCAAGACTCGAGTTTAAATGCAATTATCTTACTGAGAACTGGTTCCACTGTACTATTCATTTCATGAGTATGAAAKCTGCAACAAACAAGAATAATAAAATCTATGTCTAAAAGGGCTTTACTGTTATAAAAATGCATACTACAAGTTACAGGCACTAATTAAGTTTAGAGATCCTTCATCTTTTGACATAATTCCATGGCTGACTTTTTTTTCTCTTTAGTTTAGTTGGTCTACTAGACTTCAAATTAAGAGGATGTCTGCCCCAAATCTAATTTTTACTTTCGGGGCATATCTCATTATTTTCTCTTAAAGCCAATCAGGCCTTGAGCTTGATGAAAGCATTTAGTAGTTTGTTGTTTAGGGACATATGTGGCATAAAAATCCATTTTTTTTTTTTTTAATCACCCTACTGCTATCACAGGTAGTATTATAGATGTAATAGTATTTTTATTACTTGGAGTAGAATAAAGCAAGGAGAATTAAAATAACCTTTTTGTGGAGTTGTTGAACACTTTACATTRCACTCATAAACCTCATCATATACAACCAATTTCACAGTAAATGTGTGTAGATAAGGTGAGACTTTACTGGTACACTAAAAATAGTGACTTTGGGGCTGAGAAAATGCAATAAATGTAAAATACTCAYCCTCTTTGCCTTCTTCAGCTTTGTRCTGTGGRTTTTTTTTCTCTGTGACTTTCCAGCTGGGTGGTGTTACCATTATCAGACTAAGCTTAACCTTCACTGTTTTACTGCCTGCTGCTCCCAGGTCTGCACATGAAGAGGGTCCCGTAATAGTTTCTGAACTTTCTCACTGCATTTACATTGGTTTATAGAAATGGTATATGTTGGTTGAGCTTTATGTTTTTCTGTCTCCCCATTTACTATAGGTTTTTCTGTCTCCCTACTTACTATAGGTAGCCCTCAAAATTCAGCAGGAAGGCACTTCCAGTTTTGCCCTTGCTCCCATTTTCCACATAGCCATTTCTCTGGCAGACACTGTGGGTAAAGAATACCCAGGGATTCAGATGCAATCTATGAGTCAAAGTTGACAAAAAAACCATAGTGAATGATGCAGAAAGTAAAAGGGTTCTGGATGATACTCAAGGGTTAAGTTTGCTCAGAACATCTTTTCATTCCCAATTTCCACTAGAAGCAGTGAATCCCAGGCCTTATCCAAGTAGTAAAGGGTTTTTCCTTTATGTATGGCTATTCCATACAGCAGTTATTTTGAAAAGCAGCATCACTAAGCATTGATGTCTTGTCTTAATGCAAATATGTAGAAAAATTATGGGAAACTTGTGTCTTCAAAAATGTCTTCTCCCTCACACCACCCCCAGTATTCACCTCCAAAGGATGTGTCCTAAGTTTACACATTGTTTTCATGCCATTGAGTAGTTAGGACTGTTTTCTCCACTGGAGCATCTACATCCAAGTGAGTAAGAGCTCCTTCYTCCCTTCCTTGAAGCTTCTGAATGTTGAAATATTAGTGATTAGGGTTTATTTTTATTGACACAAAACTAGAAGTGATGTAATCACCTCTAATAGGTATAGGTCTTCTTTTTATTAGCGTAGTATTTTGAACACTGTTCTCAGGAATGTCTAAAGGATTTCCCTTCTTGTTCAATGAACAGTAATTAGTATTTCAGCAGATGCATGCTGTTTCTAAGAAAATAATAGATACTTCAATTATAGTGATGTTTTTACAGATATTCAACTTAATCAAAATGYTACATTTTACTCGAGTGTAAACAAATGCTTAAGAAGAATAGCTCTGACTTATTTTTTTAACTAAAAAAACACTGCTGATACTTTTATACAAAAGAAAACAATATTTCTACATCTTAATCTCTTATGCCTTTTTTTTACAGACATTTTAGAATAACTAATACTTTGTGGTATTTCTAGGATTTGCAAGTCATAGTGATGTGAAGATAATAATTTGTGCCTTCTTTAATTTTCCAGCCTGCCTGCACTGTAACCCTTTAAGACTTTTTTTTTTTCCTTTCCCTTTAAAGTTGAAGGATGAGGAACTCAAGCTGTGCTGTTGTACAAATGTAATGTCTGGTATGAAGTTGTTAACTTTAAAACAYTGTTTGTCACCTGTTGATCTCTGAACAAGATTTAATGTAAAGATTCCTGCTGATGCAGTGGTGGTTTAATTCTCTCCTGAATTTTGGAAAAGGCAAATTATGCATGTGACTATGATACACTTTCAGAACTGTTTTATCTTCACTATCCTGATGACTTATTAAGCTTTGCTATCGTTTTCTAAAGCTTTTCTAATGTGYGCTTAACAGGTGTGTATTTACTGACTGTTCTGAAGCTGATCAGACCCCAACCCTCAACCACTCCAGTCTCTTCTTTCGCACGTTTCTCAAACATGTCCCCTTGAATGAACACAGTTTGCTCATTCATTATATGCAATATTCATTATAATTAGCCCAGATTTTAGTAATCTGCATGTGGTTGATGAGTATGCACTTCTTTGAGAAATATGAGATTACTGCTGTGCATTTACCAAACTATTGATTGACTTATGGGTTTATAGACAGGATTGACACTCCTGAGTATGAAACACTGGAAGGTACAATCTGTGATGRGAATGCTGGCTTTTATGTTTAGCTGTACACTAATAGAGAATCACAGAATCAGAGAATCACAGAACCCCAAGCTGGCTGAAGTTAGAACAGACAGCAGTGGGTCACCTGGTCCCACATTCCTGCRCAAGCAGAGCATCCCAGAGGGCATTTCTCAGGATTGAATCCAGGTGTTTCTGGGATGTCTCCAGTGAGGAACACTCCACACCCTCTCTRTGTGAACAGTTGCAGTGCTTTCTTATTGCACAGGAAAKAAGTTCTTCCTCATATTGAGGTGGAACTTCCTGTGCATYAGTTCCTGCCTATTGCCCTTTGTCCCAGTGCTGGGCCCCACTGAGCAGAGCCTGGTCCCTGCTCTRACCCCTCCCTGCAGACACTGACAGTGATGGGGTCCCCTCTCAGTCATCTCTTCTCGATGCTGAAAAGGCCCAGTTCCTTCAGTCTGTCCTCTATTTTTTGTTCCATATCTTATTTTGTTTCTTGTTTTGGTAGCCTTGTTGTGCTATAGAGGAAGCTACCAATTTTCATCAGCAGTGTTGCACAACAGTCACTATGAGACSTCACTAGGTAAAGAATTCAGATCTCTTTTTCCAATGTTCATTTCTTTCTCTTTGGTTTTCTGCAATTCTTGGTGTGTAAGAAAYCCAAAATTAGTCACAGAGGATAASAGTTGATGCATTTTGTACATTACTCTGAGTCTTCTTTTCCAAAACATCATCTTCTGTTTTGTCTCACATTCTGGTACAAAGCAGGAAAGCATGAGATGAGCAATAATATTCTGCTTGACTGCAACCCAGTTTTAGTGTATTAACCAGCTCTGTTGACTTCTCTTTTGCAACTTATGTTTTCAAGCAGGTTGGTGGAAAACATGAAAAACAATGAATGGAAACATAATTCAACAGTCTGGGACCAAAAAATGTGGGTTTTTTAAAAGTGAAACAAGTGCTTAATGGTTTATCCTGTAGTTAAAAACATGCTGATAGAAATGATACAGTAGGTTCAGGGTATTTAGCCTTCAAAAAGGCTGCCAAAATTTTTCACCAATCACTCTTATAGAAATTATGGTCTCATAGGGTAATTGGGAAGATTATACATTAGTAGCCAGATAAAAAATGTGGGGGAAATTTAGGAATATTGCTTGTTTCTCAGAGATYTTTTTTCTCCGATTCGGCAATGCTATTTTGTGCTATTTTTATTCCTCTAAAGAGTTGTCTGGACATTTTATGAACAAGTCAGCTAGAGCCAAAATGCAGGAGATACTTTCAGGCACATTCCCTGCTAATACTGTGGCAGGAGAGTGAGTTCACACTCTCATCTCTCCTGTTCCCTGGGGGAAAAAGTACAAGTCCTCACAGCAGAGTTGTGTTTGTGCCTTATCTCCTGGGCAGGCTAAATCTGGCTCCTCTAAGCTGTGGTGGACTGCAGGGACGACCCTTCCTAACCTCCTCCAAAAGGATATTGCAGCATTTGTACAAAATCCACCTTCTGGATTCTCCACACAGTCTAAGTATCATCTGTTGCTGATAAGAATTGTCAGTTTTTAACCTTTCCCTGCCATTTGATTGKCTGTCTGAGTTGTGCTGCCATTAATTAACTCTGCCACTTTTCACCTCATCGTTGCCATTTGATTAGCTTTTCCATTGCTGCCTTTTGGATTTTGGATGTTTTAATTCTCTGCTGCCATTTCATTAACTTGCCCTGCCATTTAATTTGACTTTTGTCTTTTGATTTGCTCATTGTTGCTAGTGGATTTAACCTCATCTTACCAGACAGTCTGATTTCAACTTCCAGCTCCTCCCCTGGTCGTCAACTTTTCCTACAGCCAAATATTTCCCTAATTCCCTCACAAAGGTTTCTCCATCTCTTTTACAATTTCCCCCCCATTTTTTGGTCTTCCATTCTGCTAAAATATATTTCATGCTAATAAATTTATCATGTGGGAGTTTTTGTCTGTTCTTTGGGTTTTCTTTTTAGGCTTTGGGT
>NW_026623385.1:805189-809983 GCF_030028575.1 Malurus melanocephalus | reverse complement strand
CTTAATTGTGAATAACTCAGTCCTTCTTTTCCTCTGGACATTTCTACATTGCTGCTTACTCACAGTTTTACTGCTCTGGGCAGGCTGCATTGAATCACAGAAAAGTAGTCTTTGAAGCTAGAATTGCTTCCCCAAAGCACCATAGACATATATCCTGATTGTCAGGAAAGTAAATTATCTGATTTCTGTAAATCCTAGGATATGTCTAAAATACTCACTCCATCCAACATGYCATTCTAATTTTAATGGAGAGAATTTTAAAATATTTATTTTATAGAATACTTCGGTAAAAGTGTCCTTCCTTCTTATCTTTCAATCTTCTTAAAACTGTTTGGCTCTTTTMCCCATCCTCATACCTCTCTTTATATAGTCTTCCTATATTTTTTTTTAATAGACCAGACTGTAAATAAGCAAGTCACAAATATATTTCCTTCTTTGTCTTTTAGCTGTTAATGTGGACTACCCTTACAATTTGTCAAAAAAAAAAAAAAAAAAAATATACAAACAATGAGAAATAAGAGAAAATTACTTTTTGGGCTAAAAAAGGGGTTATGTAAAATACCATGTATCCTTCAAGAAAATATTATTCATTCCAGGACGTAGAATTAGATTTGAGAAACCGAAGCATGTTTGGTGACAATTATGRACATAAGTTGACTGATTACACAATTCTATATTAATCTTCTGTAGTGATTTTTGACATTTCAGGGATAATGGTGAAGAGTGTAGAATATTTAAATCCTATTAAGGTTAATTTGTTTATTAACTTTAGCTATTTTAACTTACTTCCTTTAAGTTTCTGTGGCTGTGTGTTGGTTTTGCATAGCCTGGTTTTTGGTAGSAGGGGGACCACAAATATGATTTCTGTGAGAAGCTGCTGAAGCTCCCACCATGTCCAGCAGAGCCAGTCCCTGGTGGCTCTAAAGGTGATGGACATGCTKCTGGCCAAAGCTGGGACAATTAGAGATGATGGCAACACCTCTGTGATGACACATTTAAGAAGAAATCAAAACAAGGTGGGGCACAGATTTTTCAAGCTGCAGAAGAGGAGGAGGTGCRAACATGTGAGGGAAACAACACAGAGACACCAAGGTCAGTGGAGAAGGTGGGGGAGAAGGTGCTCCTGGAGCCASAGCCAAGAATCCTCTGCAGGCTGTGGTGATGACCATGGTGATGACTCACAGCCCATGGGGGAGGTGCCCACASCACAGTGGGTGGGTGCCTGGAGGAGGCTGAAAGAGAGTGGGAGACCCAATGGAGAGAGGGGCTCTGCTTCCAGGCTGGAGCAGCCTGTGCCTGGAGGACTGTGTCCTGGGGACAAGTGACCCATGCTGCAGCAGTTTTGGGAGAACTCTTTGCCATGGGAGGGACTCACCTTGCAGCAGTTTTTGGAGGACATGCTGGAGAAGTTCACGGAGAACTGCCTCCTCTGGGAGGGGCCCCTTGGGGTAGCAGGGGAAGGATTCCTCTCCCTGAGCAGTGGAAGATCTCCGGTGACAAACTGAACAAAACCCCCACACCCTGCTCCCTGCACTGTTGATGGAAAGGAGGGAGGGGATGTGGTAAAAGAGGTGTTTTCAAGGRCTTGTTTCACCGCATTATCCTCCTCTGACATTGCTAATAATAAATTCCCTTTGTACTTCTAAATTGAGCCTGTTTCGTCCTAGGAATATTTTCTCCCAGTCCTTACCTTGACTCATGATCCCTTCGTTAATTTTTTTCACTCCTCTGCCCAGTGGTGGCAGGGGGGAGCGAGTCAGTGGCTGTTGGGGTGCCTGGCATTTGGCCAGGGTCAAACCACAACAGTTTATAGCTAGATCATCCTTTGAAATGACATGTATAAATCTTAAAATGGCTTCCACACCTCCACCTTCCTTTGGTTTATTTATTGTGAGARTCTGAGGGAGAACTCTGCTTGAAACAGGAAAGGTTTCTGAGCATAGGTCTTCAGCACACTGTCAGAGTGCTCTTCCTTGAGATGCCAATTAGGCTGGGATGAGACTAGCTCCTTCTTCTCCCATTCCTTCCCAAATGTAAACACATTTTCTTCAAGCCTTTTTTCCCCCCTTGTTAAACAGAATTGATATTTTTTTCATTTTGCAAGATAAGAGATGAGAAGTGGAAGAACAGGGCATTCATCACCTTGCATTGTTTAAAATTCATCCTGGTAGCAGTCTGAATGTCTAATCATCTAAAACCCAGCTACAAGGAATCTCCACTTTAATTTAGGAAGAGGGCTAAATGGCAATCAGATAACCCACCTAACTCAYCCTAGTCCTTAGAGCCATATTTCCACATTAGAAATTTGTATGGGTTTATGTGCTTATTTAAAGAATAGTAAGTTAAAAGAAAAAAAAATAAATAAAAAGAAACATGGTGTTGAGCTTAAAATTCTGGATCATCAGTAAAAGAACATGATGGTCAAGTCAAAACAAAGACCGAACCAAAATTATCATATTAATGAACTATATGTGTAGGATTAAATCACCAGAACTTCATGCTGGTATACTATGTGGTTTCAGRGTGGATTCATGCTGTTAAAGCTAGTAAATATTGTTTGAATCAATCTTACATGAAACATTAAGGATATAAGCCATTATTCCTCACTAGTGAAAATAGCCTGTTTTATAAAAAACATTGTTCCTAGTACAGGATGTAAATCATCTGTTCTGAATTCAGTCTGACAAAGGGASAGTACTGAGAGATCTCAAATGAAGGAGCTGTATGGAAATAAACAAGTACAGAGAGCTCAGATGAGGTTTTTTTTTAACTAAAATGTCACTATTATTACACTTTGGTCTTTGAAAAAGAGTTACCTTACATTACTTTTACCCAACTCTGCCCATTTTTGCTTGCACTTCCTCATAAGTCCTAATTAGTCAAAGTGAATTTGGAATGGTGCTGCCTTTGMCTCAGAATCATGTCTTCCAGCAGGAACTCAATATCAGTTTTTTAAAATCTGAGTTGCWTCTTAAATTAGATATAACAAACTCCTTATGACACCATTTCAAAAGCAAATGAACCTGAATACCAAATTACAGTGTGATACATAACGAATTCAAAAACAGAAGAATAAMAGTTCCAAACTTCTTGTGCATTGTGGTTGTGGGATCTCTTATTGCTGTGACTATAACTCTTCATCAATACAAGAGCAGGATCAGAGTTCTGGGTCCCACAGTTGGTCTCTTATGTGGCAATTGCTAAAACGGGTGTGGTTAAGGGCAAGGATTGTTACCTGCTGCTCTGACAAGGAGGACAGGCATTTCAAATGTTACTGGTAGAGTCAAGCAATGTTTTTTTTTTTTGTCATGGATGGTGTTGACTTTGAAGACTTTTACTTCTTATTCTGTTTTTCCAAACTTTCATAGCCTTAACCAGTTCAGTGAGTCAGAATACTAGAAACACTAATAAGTTTGACTGTCAGAGAGGGCAATCCCCTATCCCTGTGAAATATGTCCATTTGGTGTGAYGGTGACCTGGAAGCAGCCCTAGTTTTAGCTACAAATCGTAGCTGCTCTGTATACAATGTGCCTGTGAAGTTGGTTTCTAGCTGAAATAAGTGACCAGTTCCTGTTGCTGCCAGGAAGGCTTAAGACTTTTAAGACTCTTTYAAGTATTAATGGTTCTTTTACATTCTTTCCATAATATATAAAAGGCAAATTTGGGAAAAAGGAACTATTTTGTATATTTTCACATTGTACGTATAACAGAAAAACATAATTTCCCAAACCCTCACTTGATCTTACTTGTATACACATATAGATTAAATGACTACTCAGGATCTAAGAATTTGCCTTTCAGTTTTGAATGAATTTATTGAGCATAGTATTTGATATYGTGCTGATAACAAAACCTATTAGTAATAAATCAAGTACCTCTATGAAATAATATGTGATGATAAGTCAGTTATTCATTCCATCACACTGCATAAGATCAGCATGCAGCTAACAAAGCATTGAGAGGCTCAAGACATATTTTAATACTGAATTTTTACTCATTTACCAAAACCAGTGTCCTAGTAAAAAATACATTTTTAGAAGTTTTCTGAAAATTGGATAAGTTTAGACGTATATGGAAAGAACATACCTGCTTCCTAAAAAAAAGCTATAGATATGTAGAAACAATACCTGATTTCAGCTCAGGTAGAGTTAATTTCTTCTCAGTGGCTGTTACAGTGCTGTGTTTTGGATTAGGAATGAATTGATAGCATAATGATGCTTTGGTATTTTGCTAATTGTGAGAAGAGGTTGAGCAAGCACCTCTGTGATGCTTAGTTTCCAGCCGGGCTTAAGCCATGAGAACTGTGAGACATTCATACCTTCCATGGTGATGAAATTTCACTCCTTCGTTCCTTGTTCTTACTGTGTTTGAGGATCTGTGAGATGGCAGCACTACTGTTTTGGCTAACAAAAGGTATCTGTAAAGCTGTTTGACTTTGCACAGACATTTCTACGTAGGTTAAGATTACGCTTCAGAGAACACATAATCTATTTCTTCTGCCCTTGTGCCTTACACAGATATGGTTTAGAAGTGGTGGGAACACGTACAGAGCCAAAATTAAACAGGATCCTTGAAAGATTGAAACTTTTATAATATGGTTCTTGAGCAGCCGGTAAGGGACAAAATCAGACATTCTCTATTAGCATGTTAAGTCAGAGCTTTATAATGTTCTATTAGCAAACTGAATTAATCCCTGTCTTTACTGAAATGAAAAATCAGTTTTACTTTTTTCTTTTTTCTTTTTTCTTTTTTCTTTTTTCTTTTTTCTTTTTTCTTTTTTCTTTTTTCTTTTTT
>NW_026623385.1:797837-804925 GCF_030028575.1 Malurus melanocephalus | reverse complement strand
TTGATTCATGTGGGAACAATCCAGCTGTATTATGACTATTTTGGAAAATTATATTTTGATCTTGTTTGTATTTTGATGTCTGTGTAATCAGATCATAATCAAATAATTGAATTTGAACATATTTCTTATCTCCCCAGTGAACACTACCACAGKGCAGAAAATGAGCTATGAAATCTATCATGTTGGTGAGAGAAGGTTCATTCCAGAGATAACAGAAATGCTGTATGAGCACTCAGTCTTAGAGAGCRTGAGGTCAAAGCTGGGGATTACAGTGAAACACAACAACATGCTGTTGAGAGATTTGCTACTGAAAATATTACTGCTCCCACTCTAGAATAMGGAGCACAAGGATTTCAAAAGTACTGAGCAGCGGCCTCAGTGTTCTGTGTAAAGTGTTACAGTTATATACGAGCTTAAATTGTGTCATTTTTAGTGAAGTCTAAACTGAAATCAGAGGTTTTGCTGTAGCCCTGAGTGGACCTAAATTTACTGTGTGCAGCAATACTTTGCCACCTGCATTCAGAGCTCTTTGAGGTGCTGCTTTTTAGAGGAGGGAGGTAAGCATAACCAAGACCTTTTGTGTAATGACTTTGAATGTATTATTAATTAGACTCTGCTGGATTAATTTGGCATGTGAATGTTAAGGATATTGTAATCAGATTTATAATAATTTGTGTATTCGTAGAGTATTGAGATTTTACTTAGGCCACCAACTAATTCTTGGCTTCTCTTTGCCAGTCACAAGAATTTGGCTCCAAAACAGGTGACACAAAATAAGATTTTAGATTATACTATGTAACTATTTTCTGAAGGCCGTTGATAGGAAGGGTCCAGCTCAAAGTAAACAGACAGAAGCTTAAGTGTCTGGGGTATATTCAGCAGCGATTAAACTTACTGATTTTGATTATTTTGGACTTAAATGAGAGATGAGTGGGGACTTGGGAATTTCAATTTTCATRGAATCAAAGAATGGCCTGGTTGTAAGGGACCTTAAAGATCATCCAGTTCCAATGTCCTGCCATGGATAGGGACATTTTCCCCAGGACCAGGTTATTTAGAGTCCCATCTAACCTGGACTTGAAAACTTCCAACAATGGGGTATCCAGAGCTTCTCTGGGCAACCTGTGCCAGGCCCTCACCACCCTCACAGTAAATAATATCTCCTAATATCTCCTCCTAATATCTAGTCTGAAACAACACCCTTTCAGTTTGAAGCCATTCCCTCTTGTTCTGTCACTCCAGACTCTCGTAAATAGTTCTCTCCATCTTTCCTGTCAGCTCCCTTCAGGTACTGGAAAGCCACAATCGGGTCACCCCAAAGTCTTCTCTTTTCTACGCTAAGCAATCCCAATTCTTTCAGCCTTTCCTCATAGTTGAATTCAGGTTCCAAACCATGTCYCTAAGTGCCATATCCAGTCTTTTTGGACAATTCTGGAGATGGTGATTCCACCATTTCCCAGGGAGGACTGTTCCAATGCCTGCAAACCCTTTCAGAAAATACTTCTTTTCCTAATATCTAATCTAAACCTAATATTTATATGATATTTGGTGTTGAGTGAGTTTCATATCTCTCTCCTGTCCAGAAAGACAAATATCCTTCATGACAAAAGGTGAAAAAGCCATCCTAAAAATACTATTATGTGTAAAAGTAAAAATTGCTCTGTCTGACTGAGAGATATCCKCTGCTCATTATACCATAGAAAGTGAAAAGAGAATATCCTATTCTYGTTGCTGCAGACTTTTCTTATTACACTGAGCGCTGGTCTTCTGGAATAGGTTATGGTGATCAGTTGTGCAGGATTTTGTGTTTCTGGGAAAAGTATTCACTGTGAYAGATTTTCTGAACTTTAATTCAAGATAGTCCCCTCCTTCCTCAATAATAAGTGTGAGTGAAAGTGAAATTWAAAAAACCAAAACAACCAAATAAATCTCATCAAYGGCAAAACCAAAAAATAACAGGACCCCAAACAAATAGAAACAACCCAAAGGTTTTTATCTTCCTATCTACCAGTTCCTTTTTTCAAGAAGGTTCTTCTACTCCACTCTTGTACTTCAGTTTAACTGCTAAACACTTCGCTGAGTTTCAATTTATATTCATTATTACTCACTGTAGCTGCTATATTCTGCTGGGTTTTTTCTTTCAACTAATCATGGGAAGCTGACTAAGTAGCATCAGTTCTTAGACAATGAAATTGAATTATTCTTCCAACCTATGACTTGGCTCTTAACCAGAAGGCATGCTGATGTATAAAGTTTATTCACACAGAGAGATGCTCTCAAGRTATTTCTAAATGCATATTAAAGTTTCAGGCTACGTGATGTTGCATTCATAATTTATGTCAGATGCTCATAATCACTGTTGACTTTGGGAAAATTCATAAGTAACATTTCACCTTATGTTTTTAATGAATATTTTTATTTTATCTTGTATATTAATCTTCGCTGGTATTTACTTAGTTAAAGYGGTCTTAAGAAATGTTGATATAAAATCAGGCCATCTCAGACAATTGATACAGTAAGGATATTATTAATTCAGATTGTACTCTCAGGAGGCTATTTTCTCTGATTTAATATTTTTCTATTTTGATAAATTCTTTTGAGGAAAGTATATTTTGGAGTTTCAGGACCAATTCAGACAATAACAGCATTTGATGACCTATTTAATTTTCTCAGTATTCTCAAGTCCTTAAACAGTGGTGTTATGCATGGTTAGATAAACTCAGTATTCAGAAAAGGTTTCTTACACTGAGCTTGCATCTGGAAGACAGAGCCTCTTTTAATGTATTCTAATGCATTTTTATTTTTCACATCAGAGTTCCTGATTTAAAAATATGTCAAATGCCAAAGTGTGTGTAGGTTTCTGCATATCTAGTTTATAAAAACATCATTGTTTTAAATACTTTATAGCTTTAACAAGAAAAGTAATTATTACAACAAAGAAATTCCCATACATAGAGATTAAGGTTTTCTRTGGAGATGAGATTAAAATAAATTATGCACTCTTCTGTTGGCTACGCATGAAGTGATAACCAGTGATTTATTTCAATTACTTAATAATCAGTTCTGAAACTTACTGCTTCTCTGGGTCAGACTGGTGGATCTGAGCAGTGAATATTTAACCTGAAAAGARCTGTGTTGATTTACATCACTTGAGCATGCAGCCCTCTTTTTTGTCCAAATGACTGGRCACACTCCCTACAATTTTTTAAATCTCTCCTCACCACAACAACTCATTGCCTGGTATTTCCTCTTGCAGAGTGGAGACAAATAGAAGTGATAGTATTTTTTGCGCATAATCTTTTCATCTCTCTTGTGGTGAGAGAAAATGGAGTAAAACTCTAAGTAAGGCAAAAAAGAAAAAAAGAATCATGGAATGTTTTGGGTTAGAAGGGACATTAAGGATCATCCCATTACAAACTCATGCCATGGGCAGGGACACCTTCCACTAGACAAGGTTTACTGCAAGCCCCGTCCAGTCTGGCCTTGAATACTCCGGGGGTGGGGTATCCACAGCTTCCCTGGACAGCCTGTTCCAGGGTCTCACAGCCCTCCTAGTAAAGAATTTCTTCCTAATATCTGGCCTAAATTTCCCCKCTTTCAGTCTGAAGCCATTTCTCCCTGGCCTATCACTGTGTTTCCTGAGTCCATCTCCAGCTTCCCTGGAAGTCCCTTCAGATACTGGAATGTTCTTTGAGGTCTCTACACAGCCTACTCTTCTCCAGGCTGAATAGCCCCAACTTTCAGTCTGACTTCATATGGAAGCTACTCCAGTCTCCTTATCAACTTCATGGCTCTTTTGGACTTTCTTTTGTACTTGTCCCAACAGTCTCCTGTCCATGCTTTGCTGGGTCCCCAGAGCTGGAYGCAGCACTGCAGGGGGATCTCACAAGAGCAGACAGAGGGGTAGAATCTCYTCCTTTGMCCTGCTGGCCATGCTCCTTTGGAYGCAGCCCAGGATTTGTTTGGCTTTCCAGGCTATGAGCCCTCACTGCTGGCTCATGTTGAGTTTTTCAYCAACCATCACCCTCCAAGTTCTCCTCAGTGYTGCTCCCAATCACTTCTCCACCCAACCCCTTGGTGTGTCTGGGATTGCCCCTTCCCAGGTGTAGACCCTTTGCACTTGGCCTTGTTGAAYTTCTTGAGGTTCACACGGGCCTACGTCTCCAGCCTGCAAACTTTTTCACTTGTGCTGCAAAGGTTTTGTTGGAGAAAAACGAGCACATTGTGCACAAAAGTGCACTCTACTCAAAGGTGCTAGTTTCAAATTATTAAGGGTTATTTTATAAAATGTTCTTGTCAGGGTCTCTGTACCAGCAGTCTCTGGTCATCCTGACCACCCTGTAACTGTCTTTCTRTGTAATATTACTCTGCAAACTCTCTCTCCCAATTCTTATTTTTWWWMMAAARRMMWKKKRRGGAGAAGGAGGGGTAAATAGCACAGTGTTGGATGGTCCCCGAGAAGCTTCTCATAGGCTGCTAATTTAGGCTGCATAAGGCACCAATTGGCTTGAAGCACCCCTTTTCCTGGGAGCCTGTTGATGCAGTGGTCCTCTAGGTCAAAATGTTYCACTCCTTTTCTTCTCCAAGGTGCTGGCAGAGTCACAGAATGCAGCTAGGAGTGCTGCTGAACAGAGCAGGGTTCAGTCCAGAGGTATTTCCTGGGGTTGCAGGCAGCTTGGCAAGGCGGCAGTGCAGGGGGAGGGGTAGGGCCACTATTTGGGAATGCTGTGTTTAGCATGGCTGTGTTGGGATTATGCTCCCAGCACCACCTCCCTCCCTGCCAAACTCCAGAGATGGTTCTTGGCCCCTTCTTGCAGAGAAATGTGAAGTTAATGATCAGGGTGTGCTCCTCTGGTGAGGACAGCCCATGGGGGAGAAAGAGAGGTTGCAAAGGAGGACTGAAGAGGAGTGTGGTTAAAGTCTGATGAGAGGCAATCAAAGCCTCCATGGTGCTGGCAGTCCTTAATACTGTGCATTTTAAARTACTCAAAATTTCTTTTTTAAGGAACAAGAATTGAACAAGAATTTGATTTGAAACCTTAAGGAAAAGGGATTTTCTGCAGAACTGTCTCTTTATTCACCACTCAAGACTTTCCGAAGAACAAGCAACTGTGTATATTAGTGAGTCATAACAGGGATGGTCTTGGAATAACCATGTGTAATTTCAGGAGCCATTTTCAAATTTAGTCAGCCAGATCCAAGTGGCTGTAGATAAATCTCCTACTAACCATTTGGCTTCTAAATCATGAGACAAAATCATGAATAACAGATGTTTTTTGATGAGGAGTGACTAAGAGCTAAGTACTTCTATGAGATCTGAATATTTTAGACCATGACAGCTTCTTCAGTAGCTGGGCATAATGATAACTACCCTTCTTCTTCCTGCCCTCAAATCTTATGCTGGAGGATGAGTGTGTAGCTAGTTATTACTACTGAGGCCCTTGCTCTAAATTTTTTGACATCTCCCTGTAATTTTTTAAGAAATTCCAATTTTATTTCTTCCCCCTTCTTGAAGAAGTCTGCTTTGGAAATACAATGAGCTCTTCAGCATTTTTATTTYGTTCTGCTTTGAAACAAAAACACTGTAGATCACCTAGAAAACGCTTGCCATGGAAAAATGTTTCCCAGCAGATAGAATTCACYCTTTGACAATCACTTCTCTTCACTKCTGTGATGCATGCAAACTTTTGTTTTACAAACAATGGTTTTGGTTTGAAAATTAAAGAAAAATCACACTCTACTGGTTTACATTATTGTGCTTGGCTTTACATAAGACTGTCAGAGGCTAAAATCATCACTTACAATTAATTATGTGTCAGTGTTTGCTCAGCTTCGTTCATATGGTGATAAAATCTGGATAGAGATTATCTCCTTACAATTGTGAAAGGCAGGGTCCTACTGAGCTCTTGTTAAGCTGTTGCATCTTGATRTTAACAGAGGGTCAAACTACATTGGTAAAAGTTAATGTAGGAATATTGACTTTGATTAAAAATTTTTACAAGGCAGGTTTTTACTTTATATATTTTCCACATSTCAGTGTTTTTAAAATTCCAAGGCTTGTTATGTTAATTCTAGTACTACTTAGATTTGATCATAACTACCAACAAAGTGCATATTTTAAGAACTATCTTGAATTTTAACCATGAGAGTGATGCTGTCATCCCCTGACTAGAGCTTTCAGATTAACGTCTCTTTTATGTAGAAAATGTCCTTTGGGTACTGAGCTTTGCTCTTGCACTGTCAGTACGGTGAGATTCAGGCACTTGGTTTTTAAAAGGATGAGAGTCAGCTACACCTTCAGCACTGGAGATTGGTCTGCTGTAGCAAACAGGTCATAGATCTTCATGCTGCAATGATGAGCACCGGTGTAAAATTAAAAATCAGCCAAGATATGCAGCACCTAGTGAATTAACACTTAAAAATGAAGAAATATTAGACAAGTTATAYATGATGTGGGCAGTTCTTGATTTCATGATGAATATTATACACATAAGAAATGTGACAATATTCACAGTCACAAAGCAATTATATATTTTCTGTTTATTTCAGTTCTATCAGAAAAGAGGATTTATTGAATATTTATTTGATATTAACTCCTATTAGAAAGTAAAAGAAAACAGTGGAGTYCCTAGTGGTAAAACAGCATGAAGTTAAAAGCAAAAACAAAAAATTAAAATTTGAACAATGTCCAAACTTTGGTGCAATCTCACTTAGTGCAAAAATGGCAAAATATGTGTCCTAGTGKAGAAATCTTGTAAAGGCGTATTTAATTATGAGTGTGTAATTAACAACATAGATGTTTGTGTAAAATATATTTATATATGGAGGGTCTACTGGAGTTTTATCATTTTAGTGCATCTGTTAGATAGCCACTTGATGCAATTAAATTACTCTACTTGATGGAGCAGGCAGCAAAATTTTAATGGGCATTTGCCTTCTACATTTTCCACTAGAGATAGAGGTTTTTAATAGGAAACACTGTGGGCAGAAAATCCAGAGAGGAGCAATGTACCATAAAACTGGAAAGTAGCTTGTCTTGCATCATTTGGTTTTCTGCAAATACTGCTTCATAAGTACACAGAAAAGAA
>NW_026623385.1:783500-797472 GCF_030028575.1 Malurus melanocephalus | reverse complement strand
TTTATAAGAAGGAGATTATAATGAGTTGCAGTCATTCTTCATGTTCTCATTCATTTGAAACTATAGTATGTAACAGTCTTTTTTCTCATAAATGCCACTGAAAATGATGCTTAATTGCTTTCCACTATGAAAGAGGACAATGCATTTTAATTTGTATRGTTTAGCCTATAATTGGCCTGAAATTTTGTTTTATCTTTATATAGTCTCCCAGGCCAGGTAACGTTGTGCTGATATTTTGCTGTTCAGAATTCAGAACTATAAAAATACAATATTGGCCACACTAATGTGACTGGTTATGCAAGWTTTGCTGTTCTAACAGCTATTATTTTTTCTCTGTCACTTTCACCAATCTCATCTTAAGAAGGTTATATTATTTTTTTTTCTATTTTTTAATGAATTTCAATGCCATTTTTCCTAACATAATTTATTTCCAGGTATATGATACCGATATTAGCTGGACTTAGGTCTCATTTAACTTTCATTGTAATCCCAAATCCTTTAGCTGATGGACAAGAGTAGTACCTTAATCCTATTTTATCCTTCAGGAGATTGACATTCCCTGGTGCCATYTGGCAATAAAAAAACATGAGAGCAGGACAAAATTGTATTTCGGGGGGCAATGACTTTTGAAAGAATCAATCCCTGCATTTTTCAGGGAGCAGGTATCCTTTTTCTCTGGCTATCATTTTTATGCCTTATGGTTATGAAGGCAGCAGAGAGTTTTGGCAGGCCTTGGACTTAAAACCAGCMRGAGAAATAGMGTGYRCTTGGYTGGCATCCTTGATCTTTTGGGATTYCTGGGAKATGCTTTGGAACATCTTTACTTGGCATCTTCTGCTCTTAAGACCATCGAGTGTCTCCTTCCTCAAGAGCATCCAGCAATGGCTTTTTGTTGGCAGCAAGGTCAAAAGTTCTACAAATGGGCTTAGCCAGGGCTTAACCTAATTTTATTGAAACATGTAAAGAAAGGTGGAAATGAGGTTTTTAGGGTAAGTTTTGTACAAATTTAAGAAAACAGGATATTTTTGTAGTTATAAAACTTTCAATTCTCAGAAATGGACAAATGGAACATTCATGACATTGACTATCATGTTGATGRGAGAGTTCACAAGACTTGTGATCTTTCCTGTCTGAGGCTGAAATTGTGAATCTGAGGGGGACCAGCATGTGGCTGCTGCCTCAAACCCCAGGAAACTGCAAGATGCAGGAAACTGCAAGGTGCTGCTGATCTTGTAACCTCCCAAGAGCTTTACCCTTTCTGGAGAACCATCCCTCATGTAGAAAACACAAAATATAACCATTCAATAGTATAATACTCTTACTATCCGAATGTGGGACTGTTGCCCCTTGATGCAAAGTCAGGAGTGAAAAATGTGGGAGAAGTGTGCTTAGGAGCATGATTTGCTAGGTCTGGAAAATAGCTCAGTATGTGCCATTCCTTGYTGTCTTCACTTAAATGACTAATTGTTTTCCGTTCCTCTGATTAGAAAACAAAGAGARCTGTGACAGCTGGGACAAAGGTTTGAAGTGCAGAAAAATAGGTGGGCAGGAAAAGAGCWTCTTGTAGGCCTGGCATGAGAGTAGCTTGCAAGCTTCAAGCTGTCCATCTGCCCTGGTCAAGATAAAAGGGTGCTGGAYCAGTCAGGTTGATTGCCTAGTATTGCAAGTACCTCTGTATGGAACATAAAGGGGAAATTATGTACCTGGCCTTGGGGTGTTTCTTTGCTTCTCAAAGGCAGCTGGCTAATTTCAGGAACCATCTATCTGTRTTTTGGCTGACTAATTCAGGGGAGAGGAATTTGGACTCAAATCACTGAAAGATGTTCTTTCATATTGATGGCCTAAAGGTAACCTCATAGCTAAAGACCCATCTCTGATCACCTCTTTTGATCTGGAAGTAGTTTTAAAAATAAAGTATTTTTTTTTAAATTTTCATTTTTGCCTAATAAAATATTTAGGGACTTAAATAATGGTTAATTAAAAATGCAATGCAAACCAGAATAGAAGCCTTTGAATTTCAGCGTTTAAAAGTGTTTTTCCCTACAGACAAAGCACAATATCCAAGGAAGATAAGGGTAATTATCATGAATATTATTATCAATGTTTTACCTGTGAAGAGATAAACTAAATGAAATTGTCCTAAGTGGCAACATTTCTCAGAGGTGAGTGTTTGCACTTCAATACCCATATCACGTGGTTATTTGCCTATAAATACGAAAGACATTATTATGAATATATTGATTATAAATTTCATATAAAGTAATATATTTTCAATATAAATGCATTTAATATTTCATATCTTTCATATAACTATGAAATACATATGGATATTTGCTTTTGTACATAAATTGGTCGAGGCACAGAGGTCCAAGCTGGGGTATCCACAATCACAGTTAKCTCAGGATTGATGCAGAGCTCATTGACTTTGTCTCAGGTTGCTCCTAACCAGGTGGAAATGGGCATCTTAGAGCAGTTCAAAGCCTCTAAGTTCCCAAGCATATTCCCCTTATCAATGGAGAAGAGCTAGCTAGGTATGGAGTTGTTTCCCATCCTTTCAATCCCTTGCTTTCCACAGGAAAGGACAGAAAAGTTTTAGATGAGCAGAACCACTGATGCACTAAGGGATACATCTTACCTCCATGTTCTTCTCTCTGTCACTTTTCATCTGTATATAAACTCAATTGTTTAGTGGCCTATTTTGGCAGATTATTTCAAGTGAAATTAATTTGACTCAGTGCTTCTCTTCCCTGATTTGCTACCTCAGTGATAAATTTMCCACATATTTTATGTCATTGTTAAATTAAGTTCTCACGACCTAAACTAATAGATATAAATATCAGCTTTTGGCTTTCTTCTCTGAAAAGTATYCCGTGCAGATACACAGTGCAGACTGATCCCCCCTCATTCAAGCTTTCCACAAAGAAAAAAGGTTATTCTGAAAATTTAAAAAGGGAACACTAGTCCGTTTTACCTTGGCTTCCAGGTGTAACAACATGCTACTGAAGCAGAGTTCTCTTGTTATTTTGCAGTTTTGGTTAATAGAAAGAAAATATCGAACAATAGACAACATATATCAGTGCACTGGGAAAGAGTGTAATTGGAGCAGCTTACTGACTTCACAAACAAGAGCAATTTACTATAGCTTTCAGGTGTCTCTTTCTCTTAGGTTTGCTTTYTTATTGTGCATTTCAATAACTTGGAGCTTTGTGTTAATTTCTCAGTTGCTTCCTGGAGAAATTATGATACACACGTATTAAAAACAGAACTTTCAAAGGTGTCTAATTCAGATGGATTTTGCTTATAAAGTAGTACACAATGCTATTTCAATGCCATTTTTCCCTGTGTGTGTTAATAGTGCATTGSATTAGTAAATAACCATGGAACAAATGTTCTTTGTTCTCCATGAAAGAAAAATAGCAAGCCTGAATTAATTCARTTAAAAGACCAAGTCAATTAATTTGAATAATTGTAGCAAAAATGGCAAAAGTATGGTTTGTTTATTCCTTTGTCAAGCTTTTATGCTCAAATCTTAATTTGGTACTTCTCAAGATGCAATGAATAGCACAGCAACTTAAAATTATGTTTGTCATCTCTGTTCATTACATGAACAACAAAAGAAAACTTATACTGGCTAATAAGTAGATTATAAAGTTCAGCCAAGCAGATAAATAAACATTTAAAAAGAAAAATATAAGACTATTATGTCACTCATAGAAAGGTATTAAGAAGACAACAGATCAGGTATACAATATTAAGTATAAAGAGAAATAAGGACAAATGATAAAGTGGTGAAGATTATCTCTGTGCATTTTGCAGATTTTGAGAAAATTCTTCTAAGACATAAAGGCAGAAATGTTTGCAGAGGATGCCATTTCTTATGCACCCCCCTCGAAATGTGCCTCAYTGGGTGAAGGCGTTGCTTTTTAGCAGTGCCTGCCTGGTGTCTCTTTCCTAGCACAGAATTCCAGTGMAGCTATATTATTCTTCTTCTCATAATATTTAAATTCTAGTGGAATTTTAAATATAGACTATCAAATGACAGCATGCTGGTGAATGTTTTGGCTTTATTCTGCAATTGGTCTATTAGGAATAACAAAAAGAGATTAGAGAAAATGGCTCCATAGTGTAACGTGGCTGCATCACTGAGGTAACTTCTTTGACCAAGTATGTTTTTTTCTACAAGTGTCCTGCTCCCTGCTCCCTTGACATTCACATTCTTGTGCATCTGTGGAGCAACAGAAAAAACCCACCATGGAGCTGCAGGAGTTAARGAAAGAAAAATACTTTATAACCTGCTTCTGCATATTTCCTGGTTCTGAAACAGAAAATTACTAATTGAAATGCTCATCAGCTTCTTTCATGCAGATAAAGATGAAGCTGAAGGCATGGACTCCAGAAGAGCCTGGAAGTTAGAGCAACTCTGTTGGCAGAAATGAGTCAGAACCACAGTTTTCACCTCAAAATGCTAAGTGTGTGCTAAGCTCTTCAGAATGCAGGTCTGAGTTCTTTCTGTCTTTAAAAGGCAAAATGGAAAACTGAAAAATTCAAATGCAAACTGTTAACCTTGCAGAGAGGACTTAAGTTAAAAATGTTGCTAGGAAATTACTGACAATGTTTTTGCAGTGCCTCCAAAAGAGAACCTAAACACATTACTCTTCCTTCCTTAAAAGTCTTTCAGGTAAAAACCTGAAAGTTTGAAGTAAAATGGGAGTTTTGCCATTGCTTTCAGTGAAATAGGATTGCAAGTCCTTGTTTTTGTGTTATGAAATGTGTAGACAAACATTCTTTAGGCTTCAAGTCCATCTCTGCCACAAACATTTTTATTCATAGCACTTTCTATTCTGTTCAGAAAAGATGTATGCTCTTGAGTGAGGTTTTTTTGCTGCTTTTCTCAAGAGAGAACGAGCAAGGAGATGAAGATTCAYTTCAGTATCTTTGAATTTCCCTAAATCTGGAGTATTTCAGAAATAGTTCAGCATCTAATGTGATTTGGATCATTCAAGAGTTCTTCCATTTTTTTTCCAGCTCTCCAAAAATATCTCTCCCTGTTTTGAATGTAAATTCCAGAATGCAGAGTATGAAACTGCTGCATTCAAAGACAAAAAATATAAGCTATTTCTTGTTAGTAGTACAGGAAGACAAACAGTAGGGCAAGTATAGTTCTGGATATGGTATTTAAAAATGTTTTTGCACCTGAGATCRGAAGAGAAAAGTGTGGAAGTTSCARGCAGAAGAAAAGCTTCTTGAAAGARAARTGTATATGGAAAAGAAGAGAGAASATMGAAATAGCAGATTAAAARAGAAATTAAATCTWTTTGCCAAAGTGGYRTAAGAAAAGCATCGCCTTGAACWRGTGAGCAGYCTGTTAAAACAGAATTTAGGGRACATTAGGTCATTGCTATAAATAATAATTCAATTAAAACACAGGTAGTGGATCCATTTAAATAAAACATATTTAAYRTTATTTGTKTTCAAARGGCCATTATTRTAGATGATTGACAAAAAACTTGCAGCCTTCCCATTCTCTTGCAAATGGCAACAAGTAAATCTATTCAGGATTTAGTGGCCTCTAACTACATTGTTTTGAAATGTAGTGTCCACACAGTCCTTGGCTGCTGTCACTGCAGAACATGTATCATTTGCTCTGACTGCTTTTACTGACCTTTTGACTGCACTTGTTACCTCACAAAATCACTGCTCTCCACTGCGATGGGCTCAGTTCAAATGACAAAGAAAAAGACTACTTGACAATGGGATGCACCTGTTCTGTGCATTAAAATTGGATTTTGTTGAGTTTAGGTGTAATGCGCAGGCTTTTATAAGTATAAATTTTCCTACAAAAAAAAATTCCAATAATTTAACCAGAAAACATAGARAATTTCAAAGAAAACTATTAACTACAAAGAATGTGGAGTATTCTGTTTGTGTTTGTGCTTGTTTAGTTTATCTCAAAATGTTTATAACTGCAAAATAGAATATTCTATGTAATTTTGAAGTATTTTTATTATCATAGATGAAGAAATCCTATTCTGCACTGAAATACATTTGATTGTAGCACAAAGCATTTTGCACTTATTTTTGCATTCAACTTCATTAATACAGATGACAGCAACAGTATATCACTAAACATGAACTAACAGAGAAGAGGAAGGATGGGATCTGCTCCAAAATGGGAGTCAGGATCTGGGATAACCCAAGCACCAGGAGGGCACTGCCCTTATCYTCCAACCCCTGTCTGGTTATTGGTTACCCTTGGCAGCACTAGGAAACCAAGGGATTAATTTTACCAGCAACATTTCACTTGCAGACTTTTGAAAACTTTGTTGACTTGACAAGATTCAAAATTGTGGCAGGATGATTTCTCCAGCAAACTTCTCATGGAAAATTTAATCTTTCTTTCCAAGTGTTGTTACAAAGCTGGAAAATGATGGCAAAACTACTGGGGTAGCAATGTAATCTACTGCAGTTGTGACGACTCCATAGGCCTTGAGCAAATCTATTTTCATGCTCCCTTTATAATACAAAAAGCACCGGAGACAAGATTTAAGATAGATAGTTTATGATATGCAAGTAGGAGGGCTTCTGAGTTTTTCAAATAGTTGAAATCACAAAGTTTAATAGAAGCACTTAGAACACTTAAAAAAATGAAGCAATTTCACATATTTTAGCAGTCTATGCACAGATGCATCACAGAGATTCGCACCAGTTCACAGTTTGATATTAACACTTCACTTGTCTCAAGAGGAACTATATGTTTTTYTGCATTTTTTCCAGTGGATTTAAAAGTGCTGAAAAAACACACTTTAATGAAAACACAGTTAATTTTAGAAGTTGTAGTGTGTGAAATGGTATCTGTTTTTCCAAATAGTTTTTTTTTTTATAAAAATAGTTATTTTTTATAAAAATAGTTATTTTTTTATAAAAAGTCATATGTATGAAGCCACATCCAAAAAAAGAATGATAAGAAAATGGCATTTCCTTCTGGGGGATTGTTCCAATAGCATGCTATCCACTGAGCTAATAGAAATAGTTAGCATTTAAGCAAGTTTCTCTTACTTAAATCTAGATTGGTAAAGAGATAAAAGAGGAGTAACCAAAGACAAATAAATTCTTTATTTCACCATTAGGAACCTAACAACTCTTATAAAAGCATAGCTCACTAAAGTAGGAACTATTTTTGAAAATCAGGCACCTTGAATACTTCATAGTGGTGACTTCTGATCATCTGTCAAAGCCAACAGTTTTTCTAGTGATTCCTTGCACTTTAGGAATTAGCAAGGAAGTAAGGAATCCATTTGCCTAGTTGGAAAGGATCAAAGAATCCCATTCCTTGATTAATAAATGTTCCTGAACATGAAGTAATTTGCAATGTGAAAATACTATGTATGTATGTGTGTATATATATATATAGATAGATAGATAGATAGATAGATATAGATATAGGATTATAAGTTCTTATTTGGATGTTGCCATAAACTTTTTTGAAATACACTTATTTATACAATGACAAATTTTAATTAACTAGACAAGACCAGTCAACTTACTTCACAACAGTGTTTGCCTGAGATGTGAATAAAATGTGCAGGATTTGTGTCTGTAAATTTGAGAAAGGAAAAGAGATCATGATGGATGTGAAAAAAAAAAAAATACACAAGTTATCTGAAAGCTGAAAAAAATCTCTAGATAGATTTCAATTTGCTCGGAATTAAAAAAAAAAATTAAAAAAAAATGAGAAATAACTTGGTCTGAGTACTAAAATGTCTTCCAGAGAAAAACATTGAATAATTTTTCAGAAGTTAAAGTGAGATACAAATAATAAGAGGAAGGAAACCAAACCAAACCAAACCAAACAAACAGAAAAAAAATCCAGGGGATTGATGATATTAACCACTGGAGAAGTCTATATATACTTGATATTTTCAGATCAAGAGSTAAAATGCTCCTACAATTTAGCAAAACCTAGCACACACTTCTTAARGCATGGATGAAACCCAACATTCTGTAGACTGCAGAAAATGAGGGTAGACGTTTCATAATTGTCTTCCCAATCTTTAGTTCTGTATCAGAACAATTATTTCCTGATAACCCTCACCTCTGGAGTGTTTTAATTGTGCAGTGAAACARATCTTGGTGCTTCAGCYCCTAAGAGCCTCCTGAAAGCTCTTKGAACTACAGCATAAGTGAGCATTCCCAAATGAGCTGCCAGATTCCCCAGAAGACCAGCAGAGCAAGGTTTCCAAGTAATGAAAATAGATTAAAAAATATATCAGTCTGTTAAAAATCACATATCTGTCCTTGCACAAAGGATTTTTTTTCCATATTTATGAAATTCTGTTCCATTTGGCTGTTAGCTTGTRATGTCTGTCAGAAATCCCAAATGGAGAACATAGGCAACAGAGTTAAATCATGTAATGGAAGGCCTCATAAGAAATCCTRGTGGGCCAAGATAGTTGTTGAAAGGCAATTTATAGAAGAAAATTAGTTTTCCAGAAAGTAGATGGGAAATTGATTCTGTCAGTGGAAGAAGATCTGATTGTTTATTTCTTGATCCCTGTTTTGGGTAACCCTGGGTAGTCTGAGTAACATTAGTCATAGAGGTTCCATATAAAATAAGAGGAAAAGAAAAATATTTTTTTTTTCCCTCTTTTATCCATGTTGCAGTGTTCTTCTACAGTTTCTAATGGGCAATATGGTCTGTTTAGATCACAGGTTTTCTATCAAAGTCTTGTGAGACAGGAGAATGGATTTCTTCCAGATAGAGACTACTAAACTGTAAGAACTCAGARGAAAAATACTTAAATATTTACTTAAAATCTAACTCTCTTGATAAGCCTTTTGAATTATTTGTATSAGGGCCATGTTCGTGACAAGTCATCTTTATAAATTTAAATACTGCTGACATGAATAATGTGACTAAAAGCTCTATGCAGGTACATCCATTTGAGTTCAGCTTCATAGTGGAATAGGGATTAGAATTCCTTGCATTWCATTAGTTTTAGATAGCTATATTTGCAAAAACATACTGAGCTTCTGTTCTGCCTTCAGTCCTTATGTTATTGGTACCACCAGGAATCAGGAATTGAGAAGAGACACAAAGCTGAAACGTAATAAAATAAGAAAAACAGGGTTTTTTTAATGTTAATTTTTAACAACGAGCACTGTTTGCTGAGGGAGTCTTCACAGTTTTGTGGGATTCTTTTCCCACCTCATAACACTCCCATTACCCTAATTACTTGTACCTAAATCTCAGTTAATCGGGAACTTTACAGTTATTTAGAAAGTTCATATTTTTTCCTCTAAGGAATGCTGCTTTCAAAAAGAGGTTAAATGCAACATTAACAAATACAAAGAAATCTAAAAAACGTGTGGTTCRGTAGTTATGAAAGACATCTTGTGAACACCCACTGCTGCTATCAAATGTGCTCATGTTCTGAGAAATTTTTTTTTCAGGACTCAATCCAATCTTCCTTTGCTTTTCCTAGAGATTTTCAGTTTCTCATTTTTTGGTAAATACATTTTTGGTACAAAATGGAAATTGGTGAAGAAAGACAGTAAATGCATTCCAATCCAGACTAGCTCCTTTTCCAAGGAATGCATCTTCTCTGTGTGAGTACTAGTTTTGAGTCTCTTGCTTGATCATTTAAAAATAGAAATTGTCTCATATCAGAGTGAATATTACAAAGAATAGAGGCAGTGTAGTTTTAAGCAGATGAAGAAAACATGAAGCAAGCAAAAAGCTACAGCTATACCATGTAACCTGTCAGTAACAGAAACATGTTGTTGGGAGTGCAGGAATGAGTTTTAGTTGGGGCAATTACTCATGCAGCTAATTCTTTTAAAAAAACCAAGAAACTTGTCAAAATRGAACTTTAAAAATTAATGAGGCTTCCAAATGAACAGCAACAAGTAAGATTCTAAGACAAGTGGTGCAATTTAAAAGATATGTCAAAGGTGAGCGACTACTAAAAAAGAAAGGAAGAAAACAGACTATTATAGCTACCATTTAGATACACTGGAGAAAAACAAGACTGAAGTGCATGTCTCATTAACTCAGTCTGCCTCAAATACTGATGAGAAGACAATAGAGATGTTATCTTTCCCAAATAAATTAACTCRTTTCTGTAATTATTTAGCTATTATTTATGCAAAGGAGGACAAGGGAAGGCGAACTCATAGAAACTGAAGCAGTGCATTCCACAGATGGCATTCCAAGCAAAATAATGTAACTATTAATAATATTCTGAACGTGCTGTGGTACCTAAAGTTACTATTGATTATATAATCCAGCACAGCCTGATCATTAAAGTATAGGAGAACAAACYCACTGGAAARCAGTATACAATTGAAAACACTGTAATGTACCTCAACTAATTGTGAYAGTATTTGCAGATGGCTAAGCCATGATCTGAAGACATGGGTATAAAGAATTTGGCAGTTCTTTGTTAATGATAGTAGCAAAAGTAAACTACTAAGCATTGACAGGCACAACAGTGTAARCTGTACCAGTTCAGAATCTGTCCCCTTTGGCCACAAAGTTTCATCATCTTCAGATTCATTATCTTTAATTAAGTTCCTATGGTAAGATGCCATTTACTCTCCTAGAAGACTCAGTATCCAAACATCTTTAATTTTCCTTAATTTTTCAGACATATTTTTTTATCKGAGTGCCCACATTTGCAGACATGAATGACCTACCATGGTTTCTGATGACAAGATTTATCCATAGCTGTTTCTTTTTGTTCCATAGCTGTTTATGCATATTCTAGAAAACCTGACTCTGAGGTGTGAATTGTAAACTCATTCAAATGCCTGACTTGCTGYACATTATCATTAACATGATTCTACATCAGGGGCAGACTTTTGAAAACCAAACTGTAAACCAGGGCAACCCAATTCAACCTGGTCTAAAATAAGCACCTTGGAGCAAAGCTAAATTAAATGCGTGTCAGTAAGATGGCAGAACAGGTAAAMAAATTTCAGTTAAAGGTTGGGGGGTAATTTTTATTTTTATTTATTATTTTAAAATTCTGTGTTGAGTCCCTTTAATACTTCTACTTGTTAAAAAAAAACAGTCTTAAATTTTGTTCTACTATCTTTSCTGAGGAACAAGGGAGGCTTTTTGATTTCTTGCTTTTCAATATCTAGCAGATTAGTTTTGGGGATTTGGGTATGCAGAAAAAGATGTGAAACACTCATCAAGGTATGCATGTAGGTTAGGATACTAAAGACAAAGCCARTGACAAGTGGGATAAAGGGATATTTCTTATTTCATGTCTTGGGCTCAAATTTATCAAAAGTTTGTAGGAAACACAGCTGCTGGACAACAGCAAAAGGGSTCTAATTTTCATTTTTTGGACATGTGTGTTACACCTGTGTTGTGTTGCTTTTACTCTTAGCCTTAAACCAGAATTAAAGTACACTCATCAGGAACAACTGCTAAGAGCCAGTCAAGAGCTAATGGAGCCAGTCAAAGCTCCATTGCTTCCAGACTGGCGATGGAATTTACCTGAAACAATCAGGTTTCTGAATAAGTTTCATAAACATGTCATCAGCTCCTACATTCTTAGTCTAAGATACATTTGCAGTCTAGTGTACAATTCAAGCATTCTTAAATTAAACAGTTAAAAGAAATTAGACAGATCCGTGATTCTCTCAGTTGCTTAGAGTGCCATGTTAATTATCCCAAGCCTGTGTGTTCAATGCTCAAATGAGTCTTTCACTTTAGGGTTAGATTTGATGAGCCTTTTGAGTCCCTTCCAAGTCWGAATATTCTTTGACCTTATTTTGGAGAGTCCTTTATTCCCATTGACTCCAGAATGAAAGTAAATAGGGTAAACACTACACAGCTATGAAGGAAAYACCTAAAATCATCATAAATGTTGTAACAGTGGAATAAGAGAAAGGTTGACTGAGTACTATGGAGGTGGTCTATCCAAACATAGATAARGTCAGCTGTAGCTTTGTTTAGTGAACCTTTACAGCCTCCATGGCTGGAAGTTCCTCAGCTCCTCTGCATAACCAGTTCCACTGTTTAAAATCTTTTCTGATGCTCAGTCTGAACTTACAAAGTCATAATGTCTGATTCCTCCCCTCTGCTGCTGCCATTTTGCCATGGGTTTCTTTCAGCTTTTGTTTTTTTTATAATAAAACTGTTCTAATCTTTATGTATGCAAGGTCATTCTTCCAAAGAAAGTAAAAATGTAAGTGACACAGAGATGTCCCCACTAAAGTTACTAACAAAGAGTCATTTTGCATAGTATTTGTTTTCTTTAGRCAATAAATGTTTTGAGTGCAGACAATTTCTAAACCCAGGTAATTCCGTTACCAAATCCATACTGAGCCACATTTTTTTTTCAGTTAATGGGCCAGATCCTTCAAAGGCTGCATGGAACAAACATGATGTTTACAGGATCTTCATTCTGAAAATATTGTTCCTTGCTACTCACAAGAAAAAAGTGTACTTTTTGCTTTCTTGTATATCTGTTATGTTTTTTCCAGGATGCAGTAATAATATTCAGTAAATGTTTTAATATATAGGTGTATATCACAGAAATGTAACCAAGCTATCACATCTGGCTGGTATATGAAGGAAAATATTTGGAAAGCCATTATTTTCTCTATCTTCAAGTCATAAATTTACCCTGTAGAGGTTTTGAATGTGTAAAGAAGTAGTACTGGATATAGTTYGAGGTGTATTCTGTCTCATTCTTTCTGGACCACATTTTCAGTCAGATAGCTTGTATTTGTTATCTATATGGAAAAAAACACTTCATTATGGCAGGAATTTGTAGGCAAGCCTGAAGGATAATTTCGTTGACCTATTTTTCCTCAGGCTTCATGAATTTCAACACATATTTCAACTCTTTTATGCAACATCAATATAAGGTACAAGGAAAAATATAATAAATGTATATATTTTAATATTGGAGAAGCCAGCTATAGATAAATTGGTTCTATCAAAATATAAAGCATGATTAAATTTCTGATTTAAACCATTCTGGGAAAAAATGGGAAATTATGTGAAACAAATCCCAAGGAAATAAATCATAAAAATTCATGCTGATTCTGGTTTGATTTTGTCCAAGTCCTACAGCAATGACCTYCAGGATCCTGGAGTCAGTAACCTATTGCTGTCCATGGTTGCATGTTGAAACTGGGGTTTGTCTAACTCATTTAATTTTAACTTTAGCTTTTAGTCAATGGTGAACTTCATTTGTCCTACACTTTAAATCAATGCACAGTGAAGTCTAAAACTTGARGCTATGGAATGCTTAACATCAAGAGAAATGATTCAGCTAGCTCTAAAAAATAACTGCCATGGCAATTAATTTTTCACATATTCGCTACGAACATTATGTCGTATATATGACTTAGTCACTGGTATGTTGCTTCGATGTATTTGTTGTTAGCACAAATTATGATGCAATTTATTTATAAGAATTAAAAAACCTTGGACAACAGATAATTGTCATTCTTAAACACCCATCAGGCTATAGAATTATAGAATGGCCTGGTTGGAAGAGGCCTTAAAGCTCATCCAGTTCCAAGTCCCCTGCCAGGGACAGGAACACCTTCCACTAGACCAGATTGCTCAAAGCTCCATCCAGCCTGGCCTTGRACAGTTCCAGGATTGGGGCATCTGTGTTTTTAATTTCCTTCCTGATTCCACTAAATTACAGTAATTGAAAAAGCTCTTTGAATGCTTYTACCACCACCTAAAAAGTTAAAAATATATTTGGAAACCATAACTATCAGAAAATGTGTCATTATCAGGCTATGTCAATCATAATTCCATGATCACACTGAATTTGCTGTGATACAGTATATGATAATACTTCTTTCCTTTTATTTTGCCTTTGTTTTACTTAGGAAGAGATGAGAAAGCTTGTCTTAGGCACTCGTGCTAGAAAATTTTATTTTCTTCAGTTAAAAAAGAAAGGGAAAAAAAGCGCTTTCTGATTTTTTTTCTTTT
>NW_026623385.1:749528-783432 GCF_030028575.1 Malurus melanocephalus | reverse complement strand
GTGTGCAGGGTATAAAAGTGTACTGGTATATCATTCAAAATGACAATAAAGAGCAATAGACATAAATATTCCATTTGAAGGAAGCAATGTTGCCAGCAGAGGTGGAGAATGGATAGTATCTTGGCTATGTCTATCCACCGAAACGGCCAAAACACTCGAGCTAAAAGAGAAGGGGAAGAAGCATGTGCCAAATTGGCAYATAATTGTTCTCTATTTGAGCAAATGAGAAGTAACATGCAGAATGTGTATCCAAGAATACCCCCCAGAAGAGCTCTTTAGTTTCACTTCTGCTTCAGCTGCACAGCTGTGTCCGTCTCTTTTTGAAGAGGAATCATAGGCATTGATGCAATATTTTCCCCATAAGAACTTTTGCSTCTGTCCAATAATTAGGGACTATAGACTGTAGTTGCATCTAGATTCAGTATTCAGATTCTAATTTGTATGAGCTTTTCTACATCACAGATGAACGAAGCACATAGGACAGCATGGTTCAACACATTGGACAAAATGTGTTCGGAAAGAATTCTAGATAACAATTCTTCTGTTTTTCTAGTCCTTCATAAGGACATGCAATGAATTTCCTCAGGTATTAGTTATCTTCCTTCTTAAGTGAAGACGTAACAATAAATCTTTYTTAGGCACTTTTCCTCTCATTAGCTAGAGTCAGATAGTTTTAGAATTAAAAAGGGCTTTATTCATGTAAATTTTCCAGGGGATACCGGTCCAGATTCTCATCAATCTCTCCTGCAGCCTCCTGGCACAATTTCACATCAGTCTTTCCCTTTGTTATCTTCATCATATTCAGACTAAAAAGCCACAGTCTAAAAGATCAAACTTTTGCCATCCTGTCCTTCAATGTATGTGTCTCTCCCTTTTCCTCTGAATATATTTGAACTGTGTGTTTTAAGAAATAATATGTTTAGAAAYACTGCAATTTGTGATCAGAAAATAACCTCTTACATATGGAATATAAATGAAAAATCCAAGCATTTAGTTAATGGCTTACATGTGGTTGGCTTGTAAAATGAAAGCAAAAAATCTAAATACTACACGACATGTTAGCACTTGCACACTTAGCCTGCAGAGACAGAGACTTCAATTCTTTGTTTCAATTGAAAATCACTGTAAAAGTTACTGTAAGATGTCGAGACTTAATATTAGGACTGGAAGGTGTTCTGTAGTATAGTATCACTAAACTATTAAAAGTATATTTTACGAGGGTAAGAGGGACAATGTCATCTCAAAGAAAGTGTACAAACTTTGATCTGCCCAGGAGAAGGGCATCAGGGCAGCTGCATCCTGTGCTAGGAGAGCAAAACAACAGGGAAGCTTCCCATGCCAGAGAAGTTGCTGTTCCTTCRGTTTTAAAGGTGTGAAGGAGTCCAGACCAAACAGATTAAACGGAAGGCGCCTAACAAAGAGTTTTTTCAAAAGCCATCCTTCTGTTGTCCATTATGGCATGATAGGAAGCTCCAGGGGCTTTTTTCCCCCATAAGAATTGTTAAAACATGCTGTATTTGTGTGTGTTGGGGCATTCATAAAACAAAAAATATCCTTAAAGCCAGACAAGCAGCAAATAAAGTAAATGGTAAAACAATACCCAAGTAACTTATCTGACATTTTTCTAACTGTGAAGGAGGGGAGTGATGTAAATTAAAGGGGCTAAATTCAGTGTAMCATAATGAATGTACTGGTCTTTAGTCTTTTTGCTCACACTGGCAAAGAGTAAAAGTCCAGTTCTCAAGCTTAATTTTCAGGACATTAGGCTAATGCAAATGATGTAAAGACAAATAGATAGAGACTATTCCATATGCAAATATACATAGTGACAAATGCACAGCACATTCATGCATTTTTGTAGATCTGCTGCTGTCATTTTCCCCCTCAATCTGAATTTTGAGTCTGTATTTTATACACATTTTCAACAGAAAATATAAAACTCAGGGAYATGAAAAGTTCTTGGTGAGGTTGAGGGGAAAACACATCTATTTTAAGCTTAGCATTAGTGAAGTGGTTTGAAAAGTCATTAATTGTAACCATGAAGAAATAAACGGGAACTATTTTCTAACTAGCTATTAGCCGAAAATTATAAATGAAGGAACCTTTGACATAGAACTGATTCTTAGAAGTGTATATTTCAAATAGGAAATTTTCACACAGTAGTGTTTTCTAAGCATAAAAGCAATTAAATGAAACAMAGTTGTTGCAAATTTACTGTTGATGCTGTATGAAGAACACATATATCAATGCATACTTTCCAGTGATGGAATGATTAGCTGTTTATATTGATTAAACAGAATTTTATTGAACAAAACTAATACAAATTAAGTAATACCAAAGTATTATGTTGCTAACAAATGGTTTGATACTACCTAAAATATTCTGTATGTCAAATATACAGTATCTGTTTTGAAAGTAAATCATTATTGCCTTTATTGCCTCAGGAATCTGCCTTAGGAGATGGACTACCTAAATAATTACTGAGAAAGAGGGTATTCTACTTTGTGTCCTTTGGAAATGGCTCATTTCTGTGGTAAGTAGTCTAAGGAACAACAAAGAAAAAATAACACATATATTGAAATCCATAAGTGGAGTATACACTCTTAACAAGTGTAATTGTGCGGAAAATTCAATTCCATCCAGGTTTCTGCTGCAGAARTATGGACAGTACCAGCACTTGCTTTTAGTCTGACATTTGTACATAATTTCMGGCACATAGGAAAATTCATATTCTTATTGTTTGTGGTTAGTCAGGTAGAGGAATAGGAAAAAGCAAAGTGTGTTATTAACTTACCCTGTAATTTACAGTAATCCAAAGCAACAGCATTTAAATGTGCAGAAAAGGGAATACAAGAAATATGAAGAATTCTTTCATTGATGGCAGAGCTACTGACTAACACCTGAGGTGTGATTGCATAGTGTTTGTTTTTAGTAAACACTTGCAGGCCTCAGTCTTACAAACAAGTATACACTTTTTCCACTTCAATAGYTGGCTTGACTGGCTTTCTTACAAAGAATAATGTGAGTGGGTGTTACAGGGCTGGATTAAAGATAGATCATATGCAGATATCTAGTGATCTACTGGTGTAGTGTTGMGAATCAATGTTGTTTCATTATTCTGCTTTCTCTCTCTTTGACATGTGTTTAAAATTAAATTCAAAACCTGAGGTACCATCAGGATAAGGATTCTCTTTATAAATTAAAATACGTTTCTTTCAATAATTTAATTAACCGGCTTTGCATAGKGCTGAATTTAGTGTCCTTTCTTTAGAACATGGATAAAAGAAAAAATATCTTCCTTTTTCTTGGTACCTTGCATGCAAACTCTTCCTAAATGCCAGRATTAAATCTCTGAGATTGGCCCTTGTTCTGTGTTCCATACAAACATTACGAAGGTTTTAACCTAAAACTACTGTGCAGGTAGAAGAGATTTGAAGGGTGAGATAAACAACAGCAATATATTTTAGTTGTAATTTAGTAGTCTGCTGATAATCATTGCATTCAATTTTAGGTTAGCAGGGGCTATTCTGATAAAATGAAAGAAGAAAAAGGAAAACACAATGAAATAAGAAACATTTTTGCAGCCTTCTTTTACTGTTCAGAAAGAAGGCAATGAACAAGCAAAAGGGAATCACTCRGGAATTTCAGGGTAGCACATCAGATTTCATCTTGCTGTTGATATGATTYTCTGACAGCCTCCATGGGAGGAGCTGAAAACATGACTGATGCTCCTGTGGGGGAATTATGCTGTTCTTGGTAGTTTTCCCTATAGCATTCTCTATAATGTAACTTCATGTTACAACTAGAAAATACTCGGAATGTTTTCCTGCCTTCTTCTAGCAATCCAACAAATTAGACTATTAAAATTTCCACTATGCTTTAAGAATGAAAATAATAAGATGCTTTAATTCTTTTAAACCACAACCACAAACTGAAAACCATGATCTATGTAACTTGAAGAACCCACGTGTTARCAAGTATCTATACTGGATACAGCCAAATGCATATTTCCAAAATTTATGCAGCTYTACAAAAAAGAAATGCGGCTCTTGGTGAAATTGCCAACATACAAATTATAAGAAAGAGAAGAAAGAGAGATGAAAAAAAATTCCAGAACATCCATAACCCTTGGATGCTCAGGCAATCATTAGAAGTTAACCTCCATCCACATCTGGCAATATCTTCCTCTAAGGGCAGCAAGACAATGGAGAAAGCAGAGTAACACCTCCAATTTTAATATTCATTATTTTTATCATTATTTTCATTTTCGCTGATGTCTGTAGAATATTTTTTTTAACAAAAAATTGGCAATTTAGCTTTATACTGTCTTTTACACTGCTATATGCTATGACAGCAACACATAATAGTACCTGCACCAAACTCAAAGTTCTTGTTTTATTTTGTTGAAATGAAGATGGTAACTATTAATCCCTTTATTGAACAAAAAATACCCAAACTATAATAATTAGAAACTTATTTGTGTAACTTCAATACATAATTTGATATACTAGAAATAGTTTTGAAAGCAAACATTGAAAGTATGACATGATGTGTGACACCATTTAAATTACTACACACTTGAACACCGTGTGCTTAGCTCTTTGTAGAAAGTTGGGGATAATATTCTAAATCAGTAATGAGAGCCCATCCCTCAGACACAGTCATCCTTAGTTTTTTTCTCTTCAGCAATCTCCTGGTCATCCTAAACCTGTGTAGGGGTGAGCTTTTGATGGATTTTTTTTTTTTTCTTCAATTCATTTAGTCCAGCTTTTGAGCTGCAAGAATCAGGAGCAATGAATATGACAACTAAGGTGTGCATGCCATGAAAAATATTTTCCTGTGCTTGTTCTATAGCTCCTCGTCAACAAATTCATTTTTTACCCTAGTGTTTCATGCATTATGAGAAAAAGTATATGATCATTTTGTATTTCATTTCAGTTAATACTCCTCATCTGACCCATATCTAGAATACTGATATAAGCCAGGAAGTTCCGTATGCCATCCTATTTCACATATTCTTTTTTTTTATTTATTTTATTTATTTTATTATTATTTTTTTTTACAGGATAGATGATCCTTATTAAAAAAAAACCAAGCTTACAACCACGCAAAAACCTGGGTGCACAGTTTGCTCATAACACAGCATAGCATAATTCTCTCAGGCATGACATGAGAGAAGTTAGTGACAGTTAGTGACAGCAACATGACATTCCCCATACATTCTCCCTCTTTACATCTGTCATCACTGCTCTGAAAAGTGAATACTTGATGAGGAGAGGAGGGGGAAAGGCTGACAAATAGAYAGCTCACATTGCAGAAGCTTCTTGACAAACTCTCTGAGGAGTGCTGTATCAAACCTCATGTCATGATCTGCATCAGTAGCCAATGCACGAGCAGACCAGAGGGGGAAAAAAGTAATATCCATGGGTGTGATCACAAATTATTGCTTTTCTATCTTTTTGTGTCTTTAACTAGGATAGTAGATCCATACAACACACCTTATCTTGCAATTAGAAATCTCACACTTATGGGCAAGCTTTTTCTCCATTTTGAAAATTTCTTTTCAGTGTTCTTTCAGTGCCTAACAAAATAAAGATGATCATATGAATAATAAAGTTGAGGGAATAAATCTGAGTTAGACAAATACATGCTCTGTCAAAGATAATTTCCAATTGTTCTGTGAAGCAATATCTTGTGAGGYTACAGGCTAAAAGTTGTTTGGTTTGTTTTTGAAGAAAGTCCTTTTACAAGGGCTGGATGAAGACAAATTGAAGAATTGATCATTGTAAAGAAAAAGTTTCATTTGTTGTAACCTTTAATAAGTTTTCAGTCATTTCCACCCACTGCAGCTTTTTGCAGCCCTATTAGGAGAGTTTTAGAACTTTTAGTTGTCTGCATATAGTTTGACTCTTAAAAAAATTCTTAAATAATGTGATATCAATCCTCCCAAAGAACTGATGATATGGCTGGACTTCACCTCCATTTTTTTTTCAACTGTTTTTGTCACAAGATATGGGAAAAAAAGATGCAATCAGAACATAATTTGCTAGTTTTCTGTGCAGTAATGCTGTTCTGTTRCCTGAAATTCAATGCAGAAAGAAAGATTTCATCATGCTGTTCATTTTCAGAAGAACTGTGATTCCATCTTGAAACAGATTTTCTGATACAAGCTAAGAAAACAAGGATTCTTGCATCCTTCAGTTTCTGGGTAGAGTCTTTCATCGTTTAAACCTGTCCTATWTGGCTGCCCTTGCTTCTTTCTCTGACAGGTATAGGCAATAATTAGTAAAAATAAAATGCAAGAAGCTATATGACACAAAACTCTCAGGAACATTTCTCTCTCTTAGATTTGCATTTATTTAGTTGATTTACTTTCCATTCTTTGCAGAACTTCCTGTCACAACTTAACAGTCATTCAACAGGAGTGCAGTGTTCTTGCCTACATAACCTGGTAAGCATAAAAAAGCAATTTTTTTCCAATAAGTCTGTACAACAGATACTTCAGACATTTCTCACTGAATTTTGCTAAAGGCCAAATGTAATCTAATGGCAAACCTGGTTATTAAAAGATACAATTGCCCAGCTGTGTCCTCAACCAACTGTTTCATGACAGGCAGCCTTGAAACTAATCAAGTCTGTGCTGATGCTGATAGAAAGATGCTGAAGGGTTATCCCAAGAAAGGATCTAGTAATAAAAACCACTACAAGGAATATTGTAGTTATTCATTATGGCATCTGGCAACAGGTGTTTTATGATTACATTTTACACCCAGGAAATCAAAAACATCGAATCCCTGGAGTTATTAGAAATGTTTCTTTTGCTGTGTTGTTGTACTATGCATTCAGAGCTTTCACTGAAAAATTATCATCTTATTGGAACAGTCATTACTGAAGTGAGCATTTAAATACAGACTCACATAAAAGACAATGAGCTATTTATAAAGCTATAAAAAAAGAGCACTGTAAAGAAAGACAACAATGAATCCTCTGTGATAATGAGCTTAGCTGCCATGACTTCTGGTCTTGTTAATATCAGCTGTGTAGACAGAATTAAGATTGATGACGCTAGTGAAGCAAATGAATTTTAAGGTATTTGAGGGAAAGTGGTAAACCTAGAAAAGACAAATGAACTTAATATATGTGGAACTGAAGCAAGATGTACTGGTTCATGACATCCATTTTTTAAAGTTTGTATGGAGCAATTCCCTTTGCATTCCTAAACAAACTCTGCAATAACAGCACACAAAAAAAAATCACAGAAGGCTAGAGTGACAGAGCGAAGAGAGTTTTGATGAGTAAGATACAAGCTGGAACTAAAGAGCCCCACAGCCTAAGGAGTCACCCCCAGAAAGTAAAATCATTATCTATCTACCCTGGTTACCTGTGAAACCTCAAAAGAAGCAAACTCCGCAGAAATTGTAGCGTGACAGCCAGTATAGAGTTTGAACCCCTGGCTGAGAAATTCATTTGACTGGCACAGAATTTTGTGGCTTGTTTTTATCTTGGGTATTTTGTGTGACCAGCATCCTGTTCTTCTTTATAGGTGCAAGTGAGCAGCTGCACCTCTGCTATAGAGTTAGAATTGTATTTGGGTAGTGATTAATCTAGAGTTTTCCTAAGGGTATCTGGTTTTGCACATAATGAGGCAATTGTTCAGGTATTTTGAAAATGCCAGTTGAATTGGGCAGCAGTTTAGCTGCTTTCCCAGGAGCCCAGATGCTCCATCTGTCTGTTCAGGAAAATATGTGGGTGCAGTTACAGCTGCCAATATTGTCCAGTTCCCCATATGTCACCACAGTGTTAATGGGGTCATTTCACTGTGCTGGGAAACCACATACCTTGAGATGAATTYATAGTCATATCAGCTGGATGCTTGCTTTGGAGCCACTGTTGAAATTGGACTTGGAACTCAATAATTTACAGCCTTGTTTTTCTATCTGTTCGCGCAATACTTGGTTTGTTCCAAACTGAATTAGCTGCAGCATTACTTGTTTGCTTTTATTGTGTAAAGAGACAAAACCAGAATCAAACGAAAAACAAACAAGAAAGAACCTCCAGATCTGAGTGAAGTTTTCCTTGAACTGTTCTCTGTGGTTTTATGCTGTAAAAAGTCACATCTTGAGAACCACTTGACGTTCTGGTCCTAGGGGTTTGTGAAGATAGAGAGATAGTACAGGAAAATATAAAAGCTATTTGAGGGATCAAAGGGATGGAGCAGTTTTTTGATGTTAGGCTAAAAGATCTTGAGCACGAGTAGGCTGAGGGTACAGGTTTCAGGTTTATAGAATCATGAACATGCTGTTCATGGTGAATGCCATTGTTCATTTGGTGAATGCCAATTCACCAAATTTTAGAGCTGGTCAGAGTTTAATTTGAAACCCACTTTCCAGACTTGTTTGAGAGGGTGGTGGGCTGTGCTTGGCCTGAGATGGGTGCAGAAGGCAGTCAGTCAGTCCGTTTGGGTTAAACAGCCCCAGCAATACTAGGGAGGGAGAGAGGGGAGCTATAGGGGCAGACTGAACCCCTTCCCTAGGAGCAGGGACAAGGGAGAAGTCTGGGTGAGAAATGGTCCAAGACTAAGGAGAAGGAAAGCCCAGCAAAAATATCACAGTTCCTCACAACAAAGACCTGGGGGGTGGGGGACACGACAATGACTTGTCACAAATTCCTCCCCCCAACCCCAGTTTTTGGGGAAGATACTATGAGGTATAGGATGCAGATGGACATGAGAAGGGTGAGAAAAACGCCAGGTAAGAGAGTTGGATACAAGGAAGAGCCTTAGWAAAAGAGAAATAATTGTAACTAATATTACTATTATTAAAGGTTSCCCAATTTTGACAATTTGTCATTAATTGCACTGTTTATGAATTATGAGGTCCTTATAGGAAACATTCCCTTTTTGCTTATTTCAAAGTTTGTGTGTGACACTGCCTCTTCTCCCAGAGTCCTTCTGTACAGAGATGTGAAGCAGAGTCTGATGGTATGATGTTCCTAAAATATAGATTATTAGTTATTGTTTAAGTGTATCAAGCTGATTCTTTTCCAAAATTCACCCCCCCCCAAAAAAAAAAAAAAAGAAGTCTTGAAAGTCCCAAGTGTGTGCTTCATTCAGTACAGTTGCTTTCAAACACAAATGCAAATATTTCTCTGAAAATAAATTACTGAAAGCACTTTGTTGRATCTCAGCAATTAAATGCACTTACTAGGAAATTAAATATGTGACATTGTAAACCTATACTTAAGCTGTCAGGTTAGTGTAGTTTATATACTAATACCAGACCTCTGGCTTTCCAGCTGTTTCCATGGCAATAAATTCACAATAAGTGACCTCCTTGATTTTGCAAAGTAAAGGTTCTTATGTTTGTTACAGGAGTACTTGGATATTCTTTATGTGGTCTACTCATATTTTATTTGTTTAATAACTAATGATTGTGCCCTTTGCTTTTTCTTTAAGCATATTACTGGCAAAATAACTATCTGATAGACACTGAGATTCTTAGATCTGTTGCTTAATAAGATGGTTGCTACATGCATTTGAGGAATTTTAAAGATCAGTGCCACACACACACAGGAGAACAACCATAAAAAGATATAGATAGWGTTTAAGCTCTGAGYTCTAGTGGAAGGTGTCCCTGCCCATGGYAGSGGGGTTGGAAATAAATKATCTTTAAGATCCCAACCCAAACCGTTCTGTGGTKCTGTGATTCTACAATGTCTTCATGCATCCCTATATATAGAGAGAGATAGAAACAAGGAACATACCACGTTCTTCAGGAATATTTAGTTGCTTCTCTTTTTTAAACAAGGTTAAATTGTGGGGATGTCACTCAATCATACACCATGGAAAGGAAACYACAGTCTCCTTTTCATTAGCCCACTTATACTTTAGAAGCAGAGCTTTAAGAGGTAAAGCAAAGTCTTTGAATTGCAGTGGTTTTGTACTGTATAACAAAATTAATCTTGAGATTAGCATGCAGACACCAAGCAATGTTCATATTAGACATGGTGTAATGACATTTATAGCCACATATTTCACCACTACTGAATTTCTTGTTTGATTTTTTCTATTACAGGATTTTTACATATGGATTTTAGGTCTGAAAAGAAGTTTCCTGTAAACTGTTGTCTGTGATTGAGAGGGAGAACTGGTTATGAAATAAATGGTGAGGATTTATCAATAACAGAGAGATAGATGAGATATGCATCAAATAAACAATTAGAATTAAGCCATTCTAGAGTAATGGCTAGAATATTGGGTTTATAAATAGACAGTAAAGACACCTTTTTAATGCTACCTGTCTCAGACAGTGAGTGGTCCACCAAATGTACAGACAATTCACAGTTTAGAATACAGATTTATCTTCCTTAGTAAGTTATCTCTCTGAAAATAACATCAATAGAGTCTAACATTATGAGTTTCACAAAAGGCTATGTTTCAATGTAATGGTTTTAATTTTAGAATAGTTTATTCTTGACCCAGCTCTGTATTCTCAACCCCATGTCTTCCCTATGCTCGTGTGCTGTCTGAAGGACAATGGCTCCATGTGAGAAGACATCTTGAGCATCTGAAAGTCTCCCCTACTCTGCCTCTGAAGTACCACAAAGCCATTTCCCTGCTGCCACCTTCCCAAAAATGCTGTGTGAGACCAAAGCAGGGGGATCTCTGCTTGCTCAGGTGCCCTCTTATTTTCTCATTCTGCAACATGCTGTCAAAATGNAAAAAAAAAAAAAAAAAAAAAAAAAAAAAAAAAAAAAAAAGGTGATGAGTAGGATCCTAACCCAGAAACAGGAAAAGTCACCTTATCAAGACTTCAGTCCCCTGGGACATCTGGTCTCTTTTAATAATCTATATGCATCCAGCATGATGTCACCTTTTTTTATCCACTTATCTATTATAGATGTCTCTCTGTTGTTGCTACCMCAGTTTCCTTATGTTTTCAATGCTCTTCTATGCATTTCTTGTAGAAGGAAMCATTCTGATATATTTAACCTTTAAAAATAAATCATGTTTTCTGTTTTGAACCTCGACACTGTGCATTTTGGGAAACCTTAGACTAATAAGCCGGAATTTCCTCTTAAAAAAATCAAATCCTTACTTAAAWGTTGAAGATTTTGCAGCAGTTACGGCATAAAAATCCTTCTGCTCCTATCCAGGTTTTTTCTTCTGATCTTAACACTTGCAAAAACAATTTAAAAATAGCAGAGTGCATTATGTGGAGAAGAAAAATATTTGAGGTTTTTGTAGGTAGAATTTAACCTTTAGGTAGAATTTATAAACCCTACATGGTTTTGCGAAACTAGTTGCATTAAAATTCTCTGTTAATAACAACCTTTATTTCCATTTTCTACACAAAACAGGAACTTTGATATTGGACAAAATAATTTCTTGAAGGGCTAGAAAAGATCTAAGTTTTYATTCTAGAACTACTTTAGTAATTTTCTTAACAGTTTTAAATAGCTAATTTATCCTTTAGAAGTGGCTTTATAAAATCTTAAAATTAAATATCTTTCATAATTATTATTTATTAAATTCAAAATTTTCCCTAAGATCTTAAAATGTATTAACTCAGGTAGAGAGCTTTTTCAAAATTTCATTAGGTGCTTTGAGACACTTAGAAAGGTATAAAAGTTTTGTATCAAAAGGGCTGGGAACACAACAAGGTCTCTCTATCTTCTCATTTTGAGTTAAACGGAAATCACTCAGCACTTCAAAGGACCTCAGGCTCTCAGCCACTGTGGATAAAAAAAATCACTTGCCCAGTTCTGCTCATGCACAGGTCAGTGAGAGGAGTCAGGAATATATTTTTTAAAGTAAATTTATTTCAAAATTAACTATTTTTTCATAGCCTTATTCTGTTAATGTGGGATGAAGACAGTGTACACCATAAATAGGACACATCTCTTTGAATTAAGTTGTTTCTGTGCCATGGGAAAAACCTACCCCTTTTTATTCAGTCTCATCCACATGAATTGATAAAACTCTAAATTTTGCGTGTGTATGCTCATTTTCTGTGTTTCCTCTGACACTTTTTTTCCTCCCTCGAGGTAGCACTGRAATGCTCAACACAGGTCAAGCATTTTTTAGTTTCACACAGACTTTTTATTACTGTTTGTTTTCTGCAGTCTATTTATTTCATTGTGGTTAACATCTTCCAGTGTTAAAAGAATACATTATGAGTACCTGGGTGAATCCATTGCAGCACATTCCCAAGTACTATCTTATCACCAAAGCCTTTAATTTTTAGAGTTAGAATGCTGTCTGTTGATTTCATTATACATTCACTCTTCAAAGGACCTGGGTCAGGAGCRCTGGGGCTGTCTGAGGCACAGTTTTTGCTTGCCAAGACTCTGTGTGASTTCTAAGCTACATTATGCAGTTGTTTTATATTCAAARTATGCWATAAATTGARATCTCAAWAYATTAAAAATATAAAAATATCGAYATAGWCAGTAAATATTTCTTCTTCAAATATTACTTACTTTAAAAATCTATTCCAGTAGCACAGCAGTTTATGTAAAAGTCCATCATGTCAATCTGAGCTTGYACGTAAGCTAATTCTGAGTGGAAAACAGTTTATGTGTCACTGCAGTGTATACTCAGAAATACAAGAACTAAGCACTTATAATCAGTGCAAATGATATCCAAAGAATAAATAATAGTTAACGTCTTTCTGTGGAATAAACTTCTAAACAAAATTCATGCCTATTTTATAATGAGCAAATATTAACCACAATATTATGCATAATCTCTCAGAATGTATTTACCACTTCATGCCAGCCCTCTGTCAGCATCATTTGATTGTCTGAAAATGAAGCCTACAAAGAATAGCTCTTAAAATTTGAAGAGAGTGGCATTTTAATGTGTAGAATGGGTAACATTTTCCATATGAATTCTTAAGCAAACCTGCAATAATACATCAAAAGGGAAAAATTACATTGTTTTACATAGCTCTAAAAATACTTAAAAAATTGTATACCAAGCTATTGAATAAGTATATATAATATAATATAATGTCGTATAATATCATATAATTTCATATAAATTAATACTCATTAATATAATTAATAAATATACATAATTTATATTGTTATTGGTAGTGACTGTAATCAAAATGGYTCTCTGACAGACAGAAACTTTCTTTTATGAAGAGACTTAAATTTCTCACTCTTTSTTCCTTCTGTTATTCTCTTCAAGAGCAGTGGGCAGGGAAGAATAAAAAAATCCAAGAAAGAATTCTTTCTATTCTTTGACTCACAAAAAAAAAGTTTTCTCTGGAATGACTTTCCTCCCCATCCCTTCCTGTCCCTTCTCTTCCCCTTCCCTCCCTTCCCTTCTTTATTTCCCTTTCATTTCCACTCAACAATATTTTTTAATAACATTTTTTTTTGTTACGATGTAGATGTATTTTTTTTTTTGTAAACTGGCACAAGAAATGTGCTTTTTTCCCTATTTTTCTGGAATTTAAAAATACCTCATATAAAATAGTCTTTAAATGAAATATTTTCTCACTGTATTTGTCTCTTTTGAGGAAATTCAGACTTATTTTCAAACTCAGAAATAGATTTTTTTTTTTTTCTTTTAAGATGAATCATTGAAGGCTATGAAAAGACCAGTAGAATTAGAATGGCATTTAAAAACCTACATTTAATTTTTTTGTCTCTATATTCCACTGCACATCACTGATTTTGCAGAGGGTCACATACTTATAACGTGCAGTGTTTGGGTAGGGACATAAATGGGACTCAGAATTTCAAGCCTACTTTAGCATTTAACATGCTTCAATTCTTTTATAAATAATTATTTTATATTAACCTTCACCTAGAAAAGTTCAAAAGAAGAAACATGACCATTTTCTTCAGGGAAAATATTTGAATTATGTCATAGAACTGGTTTTGGTTAACAATAGGGTGCATTCTTAAGTTGCTTTAATAACATTATAACCCCAGTAATGATAAAAAAGAAATGGAAGTGGCTCGTGTTAACAGAAACTACCTTGATATGTTATTGTGGCTGAGAATTGCTTAAACGAGATTGCAATATAGAAAAAAGAAGATGTAAAGACAACTGAGAGGYTGTTTTTATTCTTCAAGTCTTTCCCCTGTGTGACGTTTCTGGATACTCAACTCCACTGAGATAAAAAGCACTTTCTTATTACCAGGAGTGGTTGGCTAATTGTGAACTTCTGCAATTGTAGCTATATGCATTTCATATTCTGTCTGTTTTTATTTTTCCTGATTGCTGTTTTCTCATACTAAGACTTTTCTTTCTATCTTTTCCCTATTTTGACTTAATTTATTATTATAGTATTGCTTTCCACTTACAGAATTATGCTTTTTCTAAATCCTAGGCAATTATATTGGTCAATAATGCTTTTTGCATGTTTKCACTCAGTAAAGAGGAGGAAATGCTTCTAGCTTTGGGTAGATACATTTAAAGCTACTTGAAACAATTTGGACAGTAAAGTGCCTACTAATAAACATGCAATATTAATGCTATCATCAGCTTAGATATCATATTCAAGCTAGTAAGTGGCTCATCTTACCCATATGCAAATGACTGTGTGGAGATAACTAATGGGGGATTTTATCCTGATGAATTTAGGTTGTATACCYGAAGGGAGCCTATGAGAAAGATGGATGGAGAGAGACTAATTACAAGGGCATAGAGTGACAGGGCAAGGAGGAATGGCTTCAGACTGACAGAGCGCAGGTTTAGATTGGATATTAGGGGAAAAAATTCACCCCTTGTAGAGTGCCAAGGCACTGTCACACGTTGCCCAGAGAAGCTGTAAATGCCCCATCCCTGGAAATGTTCTAGGCCAGGTTGGATGGGGCTCTGATCAACCTGATCCAGGGGAAGGTGTCCCTATGGCAGTGGTGATGGCACTGGATGATCTCTTAGGTCCTTTCCAGCCCAGGCCATTGTGTGATTCTATACCAAAGTGGTGCTTTGCACATGTTTAGAATTTGCTTTGCAAATCAGTTTGAAAAATAGCAAATGGAGTATTCCCTGCTGTTTTGATTTTTGAGGATACATTTGAGGATACATGGAATAGTCACTTTGGGAACTTTGAAAGATTTTGAAGCTACCACCAAAGAGATCAGTGGTGCCTGATTGCTAAGACATAAAAGTATGGTTTCTGAATACAAGGAAAGTTTTAGGAAAGACAAAAAAAACCAATCAACAAAACTGCGGAGAGGGAAACTAATTCACTGGGTAACAAAGCTGATGAAAGTTCAAGAGTCTGTTGTATGAGTAGATAGAGATGTTTAGCCTGGAGAAAAGGAGGCTCAGGGGAGACCTTGCTGAAGTTCAGGTTGGACATCAGGAAGGTTTTTTTTCACTGAAAGGGTTGTCAAGCACTGGAATGGGCTGCCCAGGTAGGTGCAGAGTCACCATCTCTGGAAATGGTCAAGAAACAACTGAATGTGGCACTCAGTGCCATGGTCAGGTTGACAAGGTTGGACTTATTGATCTTGGAGGCCTTTTCCAACCTAAATGACTCTGKGATTTTATATTTTGGCTGAGGTGGACTCTGAGGTTTGTGGTTTTCTCTTTGAAGCTCTAGGATTTGGATGAAACTTGCAATTGAAGTATTAAAGCAATGACAGAGTAAATCTTGTATTTTAAAACAAATCTAAACAGGGCCATAATGACTGGTAAACTATGTTAGTCTGAMAATAATTGACCAAATTTCAGGAGAGCTTTTTGAGATTTCAAAGAGTGGAAGAAATTAAGACAAATTGACCACTTTACAAGACCTTGYCAAAAGCATTTTTGTGATTCTGAAAAGCTAATTCTTTTCCTAAAAAGGCTATTCTAGACTGAGACAGACACAGTCAAAGAAATGAGCGTAAAAGGGAGCCTTTTTATGGTTGGAAAATGTACTTTGTAGCAAAAAGAGGGAAAGATGCTCTATGTGTGCTACATATTAAGGGGAAGGTGAGATGAGGGAACAGAAGCTTTATTAAAAGACATTATTCACACAAGAAAAGAAAGGAAAACTAAATTAATTAAATTAAGCTGGAAATTAGTACATTTGAGGACAGCTTTGCAACCACCAAAGTAGTGAGGCTTTATGAMAATTGCCTGTAACAGAACACTTTTGAAGTTAGGCTTGACCCACTTATGTAGASGGTGATAATTTTTGTAATAAGGGGRTAGAGGGTGTGATTTGTGTAGGTGGAATGAMAGAAAATCTATTTCAGTTCTATGTTTTTAGATCTCATGGAGCAACTTCCAGGTCTACTCTAGAAACTTGCTGATGTGTTGGTAAAGAAAAAAAAAAAAAGGGAATATTTCTGAGACCACTTTTTACTTGATATTTGTTTGTTAAATTACTGGTTTATTTTCTTCCAGGAGTAACTATTCATCTCTGGGATAAATAGAGGATCTGTATGGTGTTAGAAAAAAATAATATGTTCTTATAGTCTTTAACAGAAAAAGATCTCATTCATTCACTCTTACTACAGTAAATTTGGGAATTAGGGAATAGTAGCTGGKTAGTAAGTTGTTCATTTGTTCATTGGTTTCCTGTAGGGGCCAGTATTATAAACAATTTTACCATTCCCAAGGAAGAATTCCTGGGGGATAGGAGTGCTGTGAATGTACTGTGCAATCATTCTTCTGCATCCCTCTGTACTACGAGAGTGTTTGCCCTTGAATTTCACCAGACTCACCATTGAAACTGCTTAGATGGAGTTCCATTTGCTCCCTCAGGTTTTCCCTATTTGATCAAAAATGCTTTTTGATGGAAAATATATTCAGTCCATTCAACTGAACAGAGAGAGCATCATAAATTATTATTTAGTAGCTTAGTACAAATATACTGTTGAATGGGTTTTTAAGAGGGTTGCTAAATTAATTGTACTGCCATTTCTAAGCCTGATTCCTTGTGAGCAGTCAAAAATTATAATTGACAGGAAATCTGATGCCATCAAAAGTAATGATAAACATTAACTTCCTTCACTAAGAAAGGCTATGGTCAATTTTTTTTTACATCTTGAACATGACAATCATATTAAAAAAAAGCATTATTTAAAGCCATTTCTCACTTCCTTTATTCTTGTAACCATCAAAACAAACTCTAGTATTTAAGATGAAAGAAAATAAGTTTCTGTTTAATTGTTCTGAAGAGCTTTTCTATTTARTATTTAGTCTTTCAGATACTGAGTGCAAATATTAAAGTTTTTGTTTAGCTGAAAATCTGAAAATTTGGGGGGACTCGTGTGCTAAACTTCAGGCTTTATCAGCCTTTTTGTGCATATGATCAGAAGACTAAAARCTTGCAATTCCATATTATTCAACATTAATCTGATCACCTTCCCATTAATATTAAAGGTAAAATACCCAGTTACTCTGTGATAATAATAGAACTTTATCCTTAATGGACATGAGACAAGCATAGATAGAATTTCAGTATGCTGAATTAATTCAGAATTTTATTTTTCCTCTTTTATTATGCCCATATGGCTGCTTAATATATATATTTCATGTAATTATCAAACTGCTAACCTCAAWTTTTCAAAGATTCTTGCTGTACAATCGATTTTCATTCAATGTGTGGCAAGCACCATTAGCATTTATGGGAGTTGTAGTGCACATGGTAAAGACAGCAAGACACTTAATACTCCCTTGGTTTTGATCTTTTCAAGTATTAGCTAAGTTGCATTGAAAATTTTGTCTTGGTTGTCTAGTAARATGACAGAATAAAATGTGATTTTATTATTCTTATATTAAAAATGCACAAAGAAAGTATCAGCAGCGTGAGCGAAGGTTGTGATCATGGATCTAGATAATCCATCTTTTAAAAGGCTAGTCTTCCATATGTTTGGCTTGTAGTATTCAGTTTATTTTTCTTCTTTTATGGTGGTGGGAAGGTAAAGAGTGAGGCTTCCTTGTTGAAGAAGCTTCCTCAGCTTATAATTGTTGATGCAATTGAATCCTCTATCCTCTGCTAGCACATGTGAACTATTTCCTTTCCTGTTTGGAAGTGTTTATTCTATCTCAAGGGTCCCAGAAGAAATTTTAATATTTGACCCTTTGGACATGTGTTGTGACTCTAGAAATGCTTTAGTTCTGTTTTCATAGGAGGTCTTTAGCTTTTAGCCTGACATGATAATACAATAAATAGGCTACTTGGTTATAATTAATGCTTTTTTAAACAGGTCATCAGAGTATAAAATCTAACACCAAGGGTAATTAATTGGCACTTAAACAAATATTCAACAACTCCCTTGTTAACCTCAAAAAGGCATCAGCTTTGTCTGTAATTATCAGAGCCAAGCTTATTCCATTCTAAAAAATCTGGAAAACATAGGGCATGAAAGTATTCACTRTAGCTTTAAGTTACTTCATATTACAACAGAGAAGAACTTCAAAGGGATACATAACTTCGTTGCTTTTCACTTTAAATTATCATTAGTAGAACACACTTTATGACCAGATTCTAATCCAATATTCTACCAATCTCTTCTACAGGCCTAAAMATCTCATAAATTCATTAAAATAATACTCAAATGGCTAGCATTGCAAACATAGTTTGAATATTTTCTAACTGTTTTTTTAGAGACACCAGAGAAATAACCACCCTAGTTGATATTTGGAAGYCATTATATTATGAAAAAATATACAGTTATTTTTTCCGTAGGACAAGATATAGCTTTTGTGTTTGGTTTTGTTTTATTTTTGACACYAATGCTGTGAACAGAAACCAGAAGTCTCTTATTATGATATTAACATTAAATAATTTATTGGTTACAATGGTGCTGAAATCATTTGCCATTACCAGCAGAAAGGTGTTTCTGTGCTTTTCCCTACCCATGCATGTCCCAGGGAGTGGCTGGGATGCCCTTGCCCCAGATTCCCAGGGGTGAGAGAGAATGTTGGTGCAAGAAAAAGCAAAAATTATCAAGTATAGGATGCAGGGAACATTGGAAGGGTGAGCACAAGATCAAGAAAAATKAATAGATTCTAGGTTGGGCTTTAAAAAAAGATATTGCTGTTGAAATTTTCTATATATCATAATCCTGACTTTTAAACTGYTATGACATGAATTTAATTAATAAAAAATTCTTGGCTCCTCATACATGTGCTGTGTTTCCTTCTTATCTTTGCAAGATACCATGCATAAAWAATGTTATGCACTATTTCACTAGATTGTTAAGTGAAAGGAAGATGTAGAATTTTTCTGCCAGTTGTATTATGTAGGATGCTGTTGGGATGCAGTAAACAAATAGTCAGAGAGGCACCAGTGCATTGAGAAATCCCATGGAAATATTTGGTCAACATAATTTAAGGAAATAACTAAATAAAAGCAATTTTTTTATGACAACATGGGGTGATATTCTATGTGTGATGATAGGAAAATATATAAATTTCTCTGTGGAAAAGAACAACCTTAATTCTGTCTGTAAGCTTGATTTTTAWCCAAATGGTTGGAATAAGTTGAATGAGTAGAATAGAGGAATAAGTTGCTGTAAAGTGGCTGCTGAGTGTCATTTGAGGTGCTTTAATTTACAATGCCTGATGTCCAGCAGCTGGTACAGGATGGCCTTGCTCTGCCATAGGAATGTGTGGTGGGCACAACCCAAAAACCTGGACCAGCTCAGGGACTGTGTGCTCTGGTTTGGTAGCTGAACCCCACAGAGTTTAGACTAGGGTAACTAAAAGAGCTTTTGCTTCAAAACAGTCCTGAGGACCTCAGAGAAAGACCTTCCTGGGCACATTATTTCTCAGTAAGAACAMTATTCTATATAAAAATGTTTGATAAGAAATAATTTTCCTTTGTTCAAATTAACCAGTCTTTGGAGGGATTAGAAACAATCTTAGAGGGGCTGAGAAAATGCATTTAAAAGAAAAACTATCAGATGAACACTGTCCTCCAATGCTTTTTCTTTGCCATAATGTCCACTCTTTTCTAGCCCAGCTCTTCATATAATTAAATATTCCACTATGTGTGGTAGGCAGCCAAACACTTCTACTCTTCATGAATTTGCTATGACTCAGGGGCATCCRATGAGGCTTATGGCATGAGAGACTGTGGATGATTGTTTTTTCCAGCTGCATGACCACACAGTACATTAATACTAATGAAGTCTCTCAGATTCACCCTGCTAATGCGTATCCAAAGGGATACAACGCCTTCTTTAGGTCTGCCACCAGCACAAGTTATTTAATTTCATCAGAACATTATTCAATAACAGCTGAACTTCAGTCAGCCCCACACATCCTTCGGGGCAGTCACAGCTGCAGTGAAATAGTTGAACTGATTTTCTGATATTTTAAATGCTTTTGTAAAGGGCTTTTGGGTTTCATTTTTGTGAAGAAACATTTTGAAGTTCTTTAGCRTGTACTTTATCCTCTGCATTAATGCACGTTTTAGGGAACCACTAGGAGCACCCAGTTACCATGAAGCTTACACAGATTCACCTGACTCTTTAAACYTGTTTATCCTTAAGTTTTGTCTTTTTTAGTTCTTTTGTAAAATCTGCAGGCACAGACAGAGAGAATGTTTGACATTGCTTGCTTATTAGATTTAAAAATGGATTTGGAACCTGTCATTGGCACACATATCTTTGGTGTTATGCATATCTCTAGGGTCTGGTTGATCAAAACTGATTTTTTCAGATATATTGAAACAGATTTGTCCTAAAAACCCAGTTTCCTAGCTGGTAGTTCATGCCTGTAAGTCAACAGTTTAACTCTTTTAAGATTGCAGGATATATTTAAGGCTCTTCAATTTAGTAGATTATTAAAAAGTCAGCTAATATCATAGATTAGCTTAGGAGAGAGCCAAAAACAACAAAAGGAAAAAAAAAAAGTACTAGACTTTGCATCAAAAATTATGTACAATTGAGATTTACATTTTAAAATAAGGTCATGTTTGGCTATACATTTCTGTGATATTCAACATCAAGCTTTCCCTTATATATGTGTAAGAATGTAGGAATTTGTTTTTCTTTTTTTATGTTGGGGTTTTTTTCAAAGAAACCTATACAAGCTTTGAAGTATAAAATAATCTTATTTAGCATGGAGAGATGAAAGTATCCATGGACAAGTACACAAAACTTGTAAATCTGGCATTTAAAATGAAAGCACACTTCACTGTCTTGGCATAAATCATTCAGCATGCAAGACCGTCTGGGGCACAGGGGAAAGAGGAGAGAAAATACTTTGAGGAGTTAGAGAGATGATTGGCTGGTTTTAAAGATTAGTTAATAGTAAAGCAACATTGGAGATGAAGAACACTGATGTTAAGGCATCTAATCATRGGCAGAAACCTGTGTTAATATTCACTCATATTTAAAACAAACCATCAGTCAAGACAGCTGCATTCAATTGTCACTGAGGACACATACAGTCCCATTGRCTCCATTCCTTACAGCAATTTGCATACACCTTTGCAGTTCATTTGAACTAAAGCTGGAATGTTTTTATTTTTTCCTCATGCTTTTTGTGTTTATATAGAATCAGATCTTAGGAATCTTTGGAGGAACTGTTTATTTATCCCCAGAACGGGATGCCCAGGGAAACTGTGGATGACCCATCCCTGGAAATGTTCAAGGCCAGGCTGGATGGGGCTCTGAGCACCCTGGTCTGGTGAAAAGTGTCCCTGCCCATGGCAGGAGGTTGGAATAAGATGAACTTAAAGGTTCCTTCMMACCCAAACYGTTCTTTGAGTCCAAGATTRCACATTCACTCTCTGGTTTGCATTAACTGCACATCCTTAGGTCATACTCCTGTTTTCAAGATCTGCCCCTGTGGAGTTTTTACTTATGAATAGAAATAATGAGACAAAAAATTCATTTTCCAGAGACATATTCTTTTCTTTCACTTTGAAATATTTATATGAACAGAACTTTAGTGTAAATATAGTTATAATTTCTACTAAAAGAAGGGTTAACATTTACATATACCAGAAACCACTTTGGGGATTAGATGGATGCAATTATWACTTTTATCTTTAGAAGTTGCTTTCTCACAAAGGTGAAAATTTGCTTTAAAAAATGCAGATTTTTTTTTCTTTAAACAGAATTACCTTTATATATGCATTTCTAATAATTTACTCTTTTGAAAACACCAGGTAATCTTAATGGAGCTTTAGGCACTGTCTACACACCTGTATTTTGCTACTACCTAAACTACTTTGCTAAATATTTGCACTTCCTAATGTTGAAGGATGTTGAGGTGTTATTAGAGATATCGTAGGAGCAAAAGGAAAATAAGTTCTTTAAAGTACAGAAAACCCTTTACCTCTAAGATAAATAACATTGCACTAATACATTGATTTCACTAGAGAAGCACTTAGAGTGAACCAACCTGCAGAAAGGTGAATTATCTATCCCACTCTACACATAATAGCATGCATAAAGTAATATACTACTAATTTAAGTTAAGTAATAGATATTTAGAGATATAGATGTGTGAACAAGTTAATTAACAGTTTAACGAAGCCACAAAGCAGAATGGATTAGGAAAGGACTGGAATATGATTCAATCCATTACAGAGGATCCTTCAACCCTTAAAAAAAAAATAGGAGAAGTCTGATGCAATATGTTTCAGTTTAAGAAACCTTTTGAGATTGTATGGGTCTCACTCTGTCCCTCTAGGACAATGGTGACCTTTGCTATGCACAATTTATTTATTTAAATGAGCTGTAGTCCCAAATAAATGGAATGGATTGCAATGAAAGGATCATTTCATTAAGGTATTGAACTTCATATAAATTTTGTTGTGTATGATATATACCACTGCATTTTCAATATATCTTCTCCAAGAAGACAGTTTCTTAATATTTTCTATCTTTTCACTCTTCTGCATATTTTATTGTAAATCTAATATTGGAATTTCTCTTCAGTAATCAGCTGAAATACAGTCTAATAAGATGGGGTTTTTCTGTATGTAAGGCTATATACATAAATAGATGTAGCTTAAGTAATTGCACATATGGTGCATAAATATATGTATATATGATATAAACACCATGGTAAATAAGCATTTAAAATTTTTTTAGCCATTGAATTCTTCTGATTTGATTTTTAAACTAATCATATAAAATCTCTGGTGTGAGGGCTGTTAGATTGGTCTGAATTAAAAATAACAAAGCATCAAAMCCAAGCATTACTAATATGCAGCTTCCATGGGAATTCACAGTCCTTATTTATATAAATCAAGAAGCTGACCTAAATTAACTTTGTCAATTTACTYTAAATTTATCTGCTCAAGACAGAAMTAAAGAAAAGAWCTAGTGTGAAGCTTAGGRTTTCTGAAATTAAAATTTAATCTGACTTCATTTTGAATTCAGAATGAACATCCATGCTCTCACCATTGACTCTGTCTTCCTGTTCTGTATCAAAGCTGGACTACTTAATTTTCACTGTCATTACTCTTCCCTCTTGGGAGGTGTCTGGGATTTCCTGTGGGCAGACMAATCTCCTGAGCAGTCAATTCCAGAGCAATTGCTTATTGGATGACGTAAATAAATTCTGAGCAACGCCTGTGGGCCCTGGCTGAGGCACAAGGAAAAACAAAACCACCACAATTGCTGTAAAAACTCACAAATGTAATTTGTGATAATGTAATACATTAGCACTGCTGCCACTATGTCACGTTGAACACTGGGTTGAAGTGTGATCTTTTATAAATGAASTGTGTAAATGCTAATGGCCATATTTTTGGCAAAAGTAATTGGAAAGGGATCCACTGTATCTATAACTGCCTTGGGAAGATGCTTGGTCAGGTGGGACACTGGCRAGCCTTTATGATTTCTCTGAATCTCATACAGATATCTGAAAACCTCTGAAGTAATTCTTTATTTTTGCCTTTAGGGTCYCAGTGACTAAGGTGTTTATACAGACATTTAATCTGAAACATCTTTAAAATGCCACTAGATGCATTCACTGAGATTGCTCATTTGCTTGTAATTTAGGCATGAATTTGAAACACTAAATGAAGGATTGATTGAAAAACAGCTTTAAAATATGGTTCCTAAATAGAAATAACTCTTCAGTAGCAAAACCCTGTAGCTCTTTTTCAAAAAACATAATTAAAATTATATGGAAATTCCTGTGCAAGAAAATATTTTAAGGGATAAAGTTCACTGAATCTCTTCCATCCATATTATTATCTGACAAATTAATTTAAGTATAATGTGTGTAATGGATGATAGTGTTTTAAAACATTTCATTCTATACCCATCTTCATGGGGGCCTTTGGGAGGAGTCCTTTTAACACCCTTCATTTGTCCTTCATTGAAGGGAATATTTCATATATTTCCATATGATCTACTAACACAGTATCTAAACCTCTCATGAGGCTGGAATTACTCTCCTAGGACTTTAGAGCTGTGCTTTAACTGGGCAAAAACACCTGAGTACCACAGAAGAGGAAGGAATCAGAGAAATCATAGAGAGGCTTAGATTGTAAGCCCTGTTTATCTCATTCCAACCCCTCTGATGAGGGCAGGGACATGTTCCACCAGAYCAGGTTGCTCCAAACCCCATCCAACCTCTTCCAGRGATGGGRCAGCCACTGCTTCTCTGGGCAGCCTGTGCCAAGGTCTCACCAACCTCACAGGRAAGAATTTCTACCCTTAGATGAGGCTGTTCCCTTGAGAAAATTAGTGGTGAAATGGGGAAAAATGTAAGGCAAAATAAAGTAGTCTCTGTTGTGAGATATTACAGAAGCTGCTTTTTTTTGAGTAATATAATAGTAACAGAATAGAATAGAATAGAATAGAATAGAATAGAATTGAATAGAATAGAATTGAATAGAATAGGGTACTGAACCACCAAGGATAATAAAATAAATCTAAGGAGGGATGAAGGAATGATCTTTGTTAGCAGCTGCAATTTCAGTTAGTTTTATAATTTAGAAATGTCAGAAATAGCTCGATAAGAATGTATGAAGAAATTCTGTTGCAGACATGCTCTGTTCTATGAGGAAAGTGTATTCTCTGTAGGGTATGCATTTTATTCTGATAAAATTGGTATGATATAAAAAAAAGAACCATTGTTGGTTTTTGAAGACTTTTTTCAGACTTTAAAACTTCTTCACTTTTATAATGTTTTACTTTTATAATTCAACTTCAGAGAGTTTTAAGAGTTGTACAAGGATAAGGAAGGACAGGAAAATGTAACTAAGTAAAAGTAGTAGTGATGACACATTATTGAAATAAGATGCCTTCAATATGGTTTTGGTAATGAATAACAAAACAAATTTTTTCTTGAAATTCCTGACCTGAACTGCATTGCCCCTAACCAGACAAGGAAAACTATGCAATCTTTGTGTCTAGATGCAGAAACCTGATTAATATCCTGCCTCAAAATCCMAGTGAGAACCCAGCATGCATACGTTCCTTCCAGCTCTCATTTCTGCATCAAAGTGAGCCAATAAACAGCTCAGGCAGTCTCAGTTCTGTTCCAGCAAGGGTGTTTTCAGGAGTGAATTAAAAAAATCCAAACCCAAATTAGTCTTTAAATAAAGCACTACTAGATGTCAGTCATCTCATGACATATATTAGAGGCTGACAACATTCAAATCAGGGAAAACAGATATCTGTGTGTGGTTTTGAAGAAGCTTTAAATAACACGTAGTGGTTCAATGCTATTTCCCTAAAGATGTGGAAGGTTCTGCTTTGACAAGCTCTATTTTTGCTAGGATCCCCATATTAATCTATTCAGAGGAAGAAGGGATTAAATTAAACAGACAGAACCCATCAGCTGTCAGACAGGGCTATAAATGGCATCCTTTATCCTGACTTGTAATCTTCTGACTGCATAACCTTAAAGACAGGCACTCTGTTTTACAAGGCACCAGGAAATAGACAGGTATATGTAACTCTGGATGCTGCCTGGGGTGGAATTCCTGGCAATTTCCACAATATTTCTGTTCTTTTTTTTTTTTAATGGCTGCATAGACCTACATTCACTGCAGTTATTAAACTGCTCTATATTAGATATCTCACATATATGAATACTGCATGTGCACCAAAACTGTTGATCTCTGGTTAGTATAAAAAGCYCTAAGAACTGAAAGACTCATGAGCTGGAGAGAAAAAGAACTCATCGAAGAAATTGTGTACAATAAGTTTGCTGCTAAAGTACTATTTTTGTACGATTAAAGCAGCATATATATTTGTCACATAAATCATAGAAAGTACAGTGTTATTTAGGCTTCAGTTCAAAGTAACAGATTTATTTWAAAGGGAACATTGTGGGGGCACATCTATTTTGATAGTTGTGATACACAACAGTATTGTGTAAGGCTTTAGAAGTCATTGTCAAAAAACTTACTTTATTAGGCATGTGCAGGTAAAGTTTAATTATATATAGCCTAGAGCTACTTATGTRAATAAAAACTGCTTCATTTTGCCAACCTATTCAAAATTATCACCTTCCATGTTTCTGATACTCTCCCTTAGTGTTCCTGGTAGCTGCTTAAGTACATCTACTTTTTTTCCTTTGTCTCAAGACATTGCATACCGCTGAATAAAGATAAAAAAAAAAACCCAAACACTTTCAAAACTCCTAATGTATAATTTATGACTTTCATKCTAACTTTTCCCAGGTTATTAAAAATAAAAAATACCTAGTCTTAATAAAGTACAATCTTTTTGCTTTTTGACTTCTGTTGCTGTCAAGTGGCTTCTCAGTTTTGTTAATAAATTCAGTCTTCTGATGAGCTCTGTGGCTGGTTCATCACTGCAAAGCAGGTTACTTGACTCAGGTATCTGAAAACTAGCAGGGTTTCTTCCTTTGATCTGTATTCTATATTAGAACATTTTTTAGACTATTATCATTTTTATGAGCATGACTTCCCTGTTCTTACAGAAAAGAATACAACATAAAAAATCTTTTTGAATACAATGAAATTATATTTGTTTCTTCACAATGGAAAGTACACCTAAGACTGGTCTTATGTATAAAAACCTAAAATAATGTATCCTATGTCAATTTTGAGTTGCTTTTTCTCTATCTCAAATATTTCAAACACAGTCCTTGGTGAAAAAAAGTTTGCTCTACCCAGGATTTAAATATTCATGCTGATGAAGGAAATAATCTGATAAACGGTTAATATATTGACAGCAATAAGGGATAGGGATAAGAAATCACTGTCAATATTATAGAAAGAACACTGGCCATCTTTAATTCAAAAGTGACAGCATTTAATAGTTTAAATCATTAATGGTGAAATGCATGAGATCAAAATACGCAGTGTGTACCTCAGATTGATTTCATTCTAAACTTCAGAAACATTTGTAGTGTTGTGGTTGATTGAAGTTTATTGTGAAAATTTCTGATTTATAATTAAATAGTCATAAATACTGCAAGTGGGAATTAGTTTAACCTCAACATTCAGAGTGCCCAGAAACCTGGGAAATTGGAGAACTTTAGGAAATTTATTGGATTTCACACAAAACACTTTTAGTAGTTGGGAAGTTACTGTAGCAGGTTGTAGTGTTGCCCTGAGTAATGGGGAAAAAGATACAAAAGGAAAAAAATCACCTTCCACAATGTCTGTGCAAGAATATGAAATATTTCCCTTGTTCTGAATTGACTGACTTGAGTATAGAAGCATCTTGGCAAAAGAAGAAAATCATGCATCTGGTAAGGAAAGAAAAAAGAAAGTAAATAATCCAGTTGTCCAACTAAATAAAAGAACTTTTAAACTAATGATTCAGATTTTCTATTGATTTCACCCAAGTGTCATGAGGATGCACCATTTTTTGGTTAACGGTCCTGCCAGAAAATTCAAAAACACAGGGAAAGAATGGAGGCAGTCTTGCTTGTTCCTTAATATATTGGAAGCACTGCTCTCCTTTTTATTTGTTTTGTGCAGCAAATTGCTGCCTTCACAAGGGGTGAGTGAGTCACTAATTAAATACAGAACCAGAACATCAGCCAACAACAAACCTTGCCCATGAAATCACTAGACCAGCAAAGGATCTGGTTCATTGCTATYATGCACTGCTACTGTATTATCTCTAGTTACTGTAATAAACAGAWTGGGAGGATGTTTTACCCCTCTTGCATTACCCATGTATTCAATCCAGCTCTCGGTAGCTGAAAATGTTAGGGAAARAATGATGTAATGTCTTGACTGATAAATATGGGTATCGAAGCGTGTAAGTGAAAGTGCCTGACTTACACCTGGAGAGAATTAATCAACCAAAAAGCAATGCCAAGGAGGATATTATATGTTTGCAAAGTACATACTCAAAATGAAGTGAATGTTTTATCAGGAGGTTATGATTCAAATGTTTAGTTTGATTCCTTCTTATTGATGGTTACATCAAATATAATTATTTTCTCTTCACTTAATCTCTCCCTTCAGTCCATCTATCGTCAGGCTGTAATTCTTATTTCTGATTTTCTAATGAATATTGGTTCACTTTAGTCATTGTGTTAGTGACTCTTACTGCTAAAGTGGGCTACGAGTCCGTGTATTTAATAGGGTTTCTCTGAACTCTTACTTGCAMARCTAATGCTGAWTATTGCAGACTTTTGAGTGAACTAAATATTGACCAAATACATGCCTTTTTTATTACATTTTTTAAATACATGGAAACAAAACTTGCACCAAAGGCTTGAATGTGTCAGACATTAAGAGCTGAGCTGAAAGAGGAGAAGAAATTGTGAGGGGATAGAAAAGGTCTGAGGAAGAGCCAGGAGATGGAAGGGAGAATGCAACAGTCATTGAGGGCTGGAAGGGAGATAGCAGGAGATGAAGTTATCGTAGCAGGGAAGAGAAAGAACAATCTGGTTGAAAAACAGCAATGGTTCAAGGCTTCACAGGAAGAAATTAAGATTAATGTTTGTGAACTAGAGGAGGAAGAAAAGGAAGAGCAGGAGAGGAAAAATGACTCTTTATCAAAATTGATATATTTGTAGTTGGGAAAATTATTACTATTGTTTTAGCAGAATTATCAATAAAATAACTTGACCAAATCTCTGAGCTTCATTGTTGGACTGGATGGATTCTAATTTTTGTTGATATTTCCATACGACAGGATAAGAAATAAAAAAGTACAAACATTCACTTGAAATTTATTTCTCAGGGACAGTGWTGATTACTCAATCTCCTGAAAGATAAAATACTCAAATCCATGTATTGAAACAAACGTAATGTTGCATGTCAAGTTGACAACACTGTTCACAGCTGACACCATCTGTGAAATAACTTTGATACTGCACTGCATTCTGCATTGTTTAGTCACAATTTAACCTTTTTTAGCAGGKCCTGTTRTATAGGTCAAGGGGTAATGGTTTTWAAATAAAAGAAGGYKRWTYMRRMYWRRWWWWAARRARAWWTTTTWYAMWRWGRRKRKKGKRRMACWSKRRWRWGRKRYMYMKAGAGGTGGYAGATGYCTCATCCCTGAAAACATTCAAGGCCAGGTTGGATGKGGCTTTGAGCAACCTGATCTGGTGGAAGATGTCCCTGTTCACTGCAGGAGTGTAGGACTGGATGATGTTTAAAGGYCCCTTCCAAGCCAAACTATTTCATGATTCTATAAAATCCCAGATTTGTCAAAGGATTTGGAATCGTAAATTCCTCTCTAACCACAGGAAGTTAGTTTGCAGAGCTGGTCTTGTTAATCTGTGCCTTTATAAATATTCAACATTTAAGAAAAAGGAAGAAATGAACAATTAAAGGAGCAAGAATACAGAACTAGCAATCGAATATTTTCTTTATGAACAAAGAATTTCACTCAAGAAGTGAGTCACTTTCTGAGAGCATTAGCAATAGCTTTGTGAAAGGTTTTGATTTGTTTGAGACCATGCTTCTTTCCTTTGCCTGTGCTGCTACTTACTCAACACTTATGACCTTGTCTACCTACAGATACTATACCCATTAAATCCTGTTATTACAGCCTTTATTCAGCCTCATCAACTTCTCCAAATGGAGTTGAGAGAGCAGGAGAGAGAAGAAATATGAAAGTAGATTTAATAGGGATTGATAGTGATTCACAATGTTTCATAGATACCATTAAGATAACAAACAATGTATTCTCGATGAATAAATAGGGTTTTATAAAAGCCTTCCAGCTTGCTCCTGCTGATAACTTTTAAAGTTTCAAGAGCTAAAACACACATTTCCTTCAGTCAAGGTTGTACTGTGCAGTCATAGGGACATTAAGGTTCTAAGGGGCCCATTGAATGAATGTCACTCATCTTTTATACTCAGTGAATATATCTTTCTCARTTCATGAATTGAGAAGAGATTATAATTTTTATGAACTTGTTCTGTTTGGTATTGTTCAGTGACCCTTCTGGTTCAAACAAACATCAGTCAGTATAGAATTATGTGGGTATAGCTGATGGTAATTTGGTATAACAAGTCAAATGCAACTGGTATTTATTAAAAGAATGAAAACTTTGTGCCTTTTGACACGTGAGATGTATTGTAATTGCATTGCAACCCACACAGCAATTCTATTCTGCTCCGGTTCAAACTAAATAGGCCCATATCCCAGTTCAAATGGGCCTTAAGAGTCCCTTTCAATAGCAAAAGATTMAGAAATATAGATGTTATGTAGGAATTCCATAATTTTTGTTCAACATCTGCATCTTATATGAACCTCATTTCTGTGTTTAGGCATCCTACTAATGAATAGATTAAAGAATAACCAAACCACCTGCACAAATATCCAGTGTGGATGCTCAGATTTCTTCTCCACCCCATTGCCCCTCATCTTCTTTGCGTCCCTATACCATTACCTCTTCCTCAACTATCTCACTTTGCTGCTCTCAGTCAGTGATCTCAAACCAATATGTAGGTTTGGGGGGCTAAAAATCTTAGCTTCCRAATTATTACAATAGGCTTTATGCAAGATTAAAGAAAAGGCTACAATTTAAATTGTAACTGTGATTGAGAAGATGCAATCTATGTGATTTCATGGATTCAAACATCAGAGAGATTTCTTTGAAGAGTTTAAGAAACATCATTACTCATAGATGATACAGTGCTTTAAAGGGCTTTTTATTGCAAAATAAACGCTTGAAATATGCCTCTGGATATGWGAAATGGTCTGGGTGGCAACAGTTTATAGTGACAATGCAATCAATTGTAGGTATTAGTCTTTGGTATAGAAACAATTTGTCAGTATCTTTGTCAAAATGAAGTTTGACTAATCTTTCTGATCATCAGGACGGGGAATACCAAGGTCAGAGAAGACTGAGGAATTCTGGAAAGTTTCTAATATGGGTATTTGCATATTTTTCTCCCTATTTACTTTCTTAATACTTTGCATAAGCACGTGCTAAAAATAATTTAAACTTACTGGAAATTTAATTAATCTGATAAATTTTGCAGAAGTCTAATAGGAATAATCTAATTTGCTTTGGTTAAGCTATATTTAAACCTTTCCAAAGTCTACTCAAATCACTTTGCAAGCCCATCTTCAAAGAGCCATGCATGTTACTTTGAATGAAAAAAGTCAGAACAAAGCAGCTATATTCCCTTAAGATTTTTTTTTTTTTTTTTTTTTTTTTTTTTTTCACATACAATAGTACTTCCCTTGAGGATGTCTAACTAGGTCTCACTGCTCATTGGAAAGGGAGAAAGTGATTTTGTTTGTCATTTTGTTCATTAATAATGAATGATATTTCTGSTTATGTTTATCTGGTAACTGTTCATAAGGAATTTTTGAATGCATGCAAGAATGTTTTCTAGCTTGCACCAGGTATTAAAACAATGTAAGTGGAGGAATTTATTTTTGTAATCTACAGAAATCAGCAGYAGAATGAGACATTTGAAACTTTGAATTTTGTATCTAAGGAATCATCATTTGTCTTTTGTTGACCTTCATAGCAAAATGGAAATCCATGTGGAGCTTCATGCATGCCATAAAAGTGAGGACACATGTACAAAACACTGATATTAAAACAATCTCATTGATTTTTGGWGAGAAAGCAGCTAATCTAAGGAAAATAAGATCTGCAAAGCAATATATCAGAATATTGGTAGACAGATGGGTTTAAAATATCCTAGTAATCAATTGAAAAATCGGTAATTATGTACATTTAAAAGACTWATGCCCCTTCTTGCTGGAGAAGTTTGAATGTTTTAAAGAATACATTGATACTTTGAAGAATGTATTCTTGCTCTAGTCTCAGGCAGCATTGAGAGAAAAGTTAATAGTTAAAAAGTTAATGCTGCACTACACCTGCTAAAGAACTAATGTGATTATCTAGTTTAGGAATATTTATAATTGGTGGCTGTAGCTGGTAGATGATATGTTACATTACAAACAGTGTCAGAAACCACAGGGCTCTTTTTATCAGCCAATTAAATTGCTGGACTTCATGTTGTCCCGGCTGGAATTAAGTTTGTAGCAGAATAAACGATTTTGAGGCGTTTGTTCATGAACATTGGTCCTTTTGCTCTGTGCCTTCCAAGTGTATTTAGTAATCTCTAACCAGCTCTCCCGCTGTGCCTTTGTAAGTCCAGTTAATGTGGAAAGGCGCTGAGAATCTGTGTGAAGAGGTGAACGTATTCTGTCAAGAGTGGAGGGAAAGAAATTCGTTGAATTTAAGAATTATATATCTTTCACCTCTTGCTATCTGACTTTTGTTGCTATTTCATTTATTTAGGCTTCCTATTTGCAGACTTTGTTGAAGAAATCATATCCTGAACTTTCTTCTCAGCAACAATAAGTAAACCTGTCTTATTCAGGGTATATGGTAAAACTTCTCTGACAAGGATTTCCCCTTGTGTTTTTATGTACGCTTTCTCACTTACCTGGAAGTTCATTCAACTGGAAGACATCATTCCATTTTGTCAGAAACCTTATACATTTCTAATACATAAGAAAGACTTCTTTCCACAATCCTGGCCTTTGCACATGCTGAAGAAAARCCTAGTGTAAAAATAAGATTGACAGGAAGAGAAGGCAGGGGAGTACGAAGGTCCAAGAGAAACAGGTGAATTAGTGCAATAAGCTGCAGAGAAAAATCACATGCTGGATAGCCACTAATTCATATCTAGGAAAAAAAAAAGTTTATTCTGAGTATTAGATATTTACTTATTTTTCGTACATATGTTTAGATGAATGTATTTAAAGTAGCACCTAATATTTTTGCAATTATTTAATGAAAATAGAAACATTAAGCATGCATTTAATAGTATCCTTCTATAATGCATTCTACTTCACTTGCACATAGCCATGATCTGTCTTACACATTGTCATCCATTAGGTTTCACAGTTTTAGGCTACCTGGGGATTTAAAATTTAAAATTACCCAGGGGTCCTACCAATAAATGAAATATAAATGTTATTATTCATCTGCACAGTATAGGCTATCATTCTTTTGGCTGCCACCTGATCATTTGTAGTTCTCTGTGAAAAATCCCTCTGTTTGTGAGGCTTAGATGTGAGAAATCTCAGTTAACTTCTTCAAGACTGTTAACACTGAGAGAAAAAAAAGGAAAAGAGAGGAAAGTGTCCCCCAGGATTTTGTGTAATGCAGTGTGTGCTGCAGTGCATTAATTGATTGTACTTCTGCACTGCATATTTTTAACGTATTTCAAAAATCTACTTATGCACATTTGAAGGATAATAAACAGGATAAATTACAGGGATTTTTCAGTTAACAACAGCAAAGGAAATTAGATTTTAAACAGTCCATGACTTTCTTGCCTATTTAGAAACATAGCAATTATCACTTAGCAGTATCCAAACCTTGCATTTTAATTAAAGATATTTTACCATTGGGGTTACACTCAAGTCACAGCTGCYTCTTACTGGGAACCACAGCACTTCAGGGGTCACAGCTTGGCTGCCACCAGGTTTTGAGGCAAATTATTGCTCTGAGCAGCTGCAGTACTGAAAATGGAGGTAAACTGGAATATATCCATCTTGTGCATAAAACATGTTTTCCAGTTCATAAAGATGTAGTAAA
>NW_026623385.1:734127-748466 GCF_030028575.1 Malurus melanocephalus | reverse complement strand
AAATTTTCCAGGCATCTTTGGGATTTGTACTGACTCTTCATTGTTGGAATGAGCATCATTTCTCAGTTTTAAAAGCAACTTTTTATGTTTCTTCCCACAAAARCATTCTTTTAGGACAATTCAAAGGACCATTGGAAGTTGACTRAGGAAAACCATGTAAGAAAAATCTGGTTACACAATAATTTTCTCCCACAGGGTGGCCATAGAAACTCACCTTTAAAAATTGTATGAAATTGCATGAAACTATAACAGATAACACAGTGGAAAGTAAAATTAACACTGTCTAGTGCTKCCAAATAGACTATTATACTGATGTTAACCCCATCTGGAGTCATTGTTAGTATCTCTCCTTTTAATTGTGAGACCAGAATTTTGTCACCCCATTTTTTACTAAAATAAAAAAATGCCAAGATTGACTAAATATTTTCTTTTAATGCAGCCATATATTTATTGTGAAACAATGATTCAGAGGTAGTTTCTTTTCCCACACTCCTTCTCAGTACCCAGAACTTCTCTCAAGAGTAGTTGTCTTTTAAAGGAAACTGCATGTTTTAATTCCTAATTCAATTGTTTGTTCACACCTAGGCTCAGCCTTGAGGGCTAAGAAGACCATTTGACTCCCATTAATTCTTGCATGGCTCCTCTGCCCCATCACACCAATGCAGAGGTAGGCTGATCATCTTGTTATTCAGAACCTGCACTATCAGTAGTGGAGCTACTAAATGAAGCAGTTGCCTAGCAAACAGCAAAGCAAAATCAATGCAAACCTGTTAAATGTTTTCACGTCAACAATCTCTGCATTTCTCTGAAAACACRTTATTTCATAAATATTTCAGTCAGTTCTAGTTTTTCAGCCTTTGATGCCAAATGTCTTAAAATGACCGTCACACAAAACCACCTTATAATATTGTATTTAAAGTACAATTGTATCTTCTCAGTCTTTATATCAATTTGTGAGCTACTTGTAATGAAAATGAGATTTTCCTTTTTGATTAATCAAATTTTTAGTATCTCTAAATTAGTTTTATATAGGTTCCCTGGAAGTGTTTGTTTTAAAAATGATGTATCTTTCTCTGTAGAGAAGGCAAGTGGTAAACAAATCTTTCTGGAGTAGCACTCAGCTTTTTTATCTTTTGTRTCCACACTGTTTCTTTCTATACCTTTGGAGAATATCTTCACATTCATTAAAAATGAGAGGTTCTGCTCTGGGAATAAGTTCCTGTTCTGTGTATCATTTTGTTTTTGGTTAATATACAGCCTTTTTTTTGCAATTCTTTTAAATTGTCAATTACATAACTACATCACCAAAAAAAAAAAAAAAAAAAAAAAAAAAAAAAAAAAAAAAAAAAAAAAAAAAAAAAAAAAAAAAAAGAAAAGAAACAGGGCAGTAGGGATTTGGATCTGTCWTTCTAATCTAGTACATATTGTAAAAGGAATATACACAACTCCAAGCAATATACTAGAAGTGATACATGCTCGATTTTTTTGTGGTAAGGTATCATTATCCATGGTACTTTTAATAAGTGATACTTGCAGAAGGAATTTRAGGGTAATGCAGAATCCCACTGATTAGTCTCAGTATCTAATTTAATAGAATTAGCTATCAAAAAGGGAAGTGCATATCAGCCACRCAGCCCTCAAAGCTCTTTTATAGCAACAACAGGTTTATTACAACTGAAGATTACCATGGTTTTAGGGCTTTTCGTTTCAGTGACGAGGGACATTTTGATTTTGGCCTTAAGGCAATTGTGAGGTGAAAGTTAACGATATCCTTTTCCCCTTGAGAAAATACAGTAATCTGCTTTATTGCCTGCTTTCCTCTTCCCCTGAAAAGCTGTTTGGCTGCTGCAGAAAACATCATGTCTTGAATGGAGAGGGGAGAAATTGTGGAAATCAGCTCCAAATGAGAGATTAACGTCAAAGACTGCACAGAATCCTCACCAGCATTTCTGATGGCAGATCAGACAGAACTTTCTCTTTTTGAACACAAATCTAACAAAATACTTATGCGTGGGAGATAAAGCCAAAAGAATCTTCCATGCGTTGAAATGCTTGTCTGGYTCAGGACCAGAGGGGTTGGCCAAACTTTGCTGCTACACTGATTTCATGTTAARTGTCCATATGTTTGTAGAGAACTATTCTTCATGGAATGCCTCAAAACTCCTTCATATTATAAGCTATACAGAGAGAAATTACCTCAGCCAGCTCTGCAGCACATTTGTGGTGTCTCATGCTGCAGTGGTTAATAGAGCACAGCCGCACTGTAAAATGGCTCAGGACAAAAACACAAGAAAGCTGAATCTAATTAAAAATGCAAGGGAAAATGAAGAAGGCAGAGGGTAATCACATAAGCTGAAATTTAGCCAGGACATCGGAATTAAAAGCTTATTCTTATGTAGCTTTTCATTTCTTAATAAACATTAGTGGTACAGGGTATTGTAAAACATTTGCCTATGCATGTTCACTTGAATTTACATTGAATTTATGCAATTCACTCTCAGCTTTAGCATATTGATAAGCTACAAGGATCACTTAACTGGATAATCTTTATATGGCAAGGACTTCTGTCTGCAGACAGTCTATTCACACCTAAAGTACCATAATTCACATGGGGTATAGAATGCAGTTGGAATGAGGGCCATCCAAAACCAGTTATCATASTCTTGGCATAGAAATTATGGAAATTGTGAGCAAAGGTGGTGTATATACCCTTCAAAGACAATCCAGTGTATGCATCTATACTTGTATTTCCTACATAAAGGGGGGACAATGGCTCAGGTCCAGCCCAGTGAGATTGACATATCCAAACACTTTGCTGTGGGTGGGTGCACGGGTTCTGGTGTGGCAATGCCAGAATTCTCCATCCTTCTTCGATCCAGGCTCTCCTTTTGGGCTTCCTCGTGGTCAAGGAAGATTTGTAATTTGTATTAAGGGCAGAACTATGGATTTGTTTTATCGCACTGCACTTGTGGTGACCACATGCTGGTSTTCCTAGTATGCACTACCCTTTGCAGGTCCTTTGGGTAAATTACCCATTTTCTTATGCTCTGACTCTTTTTGATACTSTTGGACTTCCCTTTCCACATGCCAGTCTCCTCCCAGACAATCTGCCCAGTTATGTTTTCCTCTGTGGTTCTAGTTTTGCTACCTATAGTCAAATCTCAGCTTTTTATGGGATAAATGACATTTAGGAACTGTTGGCTTACAAAGCTTTAGGCCCCTGAACATACCTAAGGCTCCTCCCTAAATATCTACGAATCCTGGCACACAGAAACTCATAACTCCCTGTGCAGCTGCTATGGAACCTGCCCTCCTGTCAGCCCTGTCTGCAGCTTCTGCCAGCTTCCCACACTGTCACCTGTCAGGTACAGCAATTTCCCATGTCTTGGCCAGTACTCATCCAGTTCTTACCCAACACAAGCTTGAGGGCCCAACCAGCAGCCCAGAGAGCAGCCTGGAGCTGTAACACCCTTTCTCTGGGACAAACAMCAACTCAGTCCCCTGGAGATGCAACATTTATGGAGCTGATTGTAAGAGCTTCTAGTGCAAGGACATAATCTGGCAAAGACTGAATTCACATTACAGAAATATAACCACAGATTTGAAGTTCACAACTACTAAATGAAAAAAAGTAAGGAATGCAACTTTCATCTGCGTCTCTAAATAAATTCTATGGTGGTGTGATAGTACACAAAAAAAAAAAAAAAATAGAGGGGAAGAAAAGAGGCAACCTCTTCAGTAATTATTCAATTTTATTAATATTCATAAGATCATCGTGAAGAGACTTTTGGTGAGTGTCACCTAAATCTGGGTTTCTGAACTTTACCTGAAAACTGTAGGAAAGTGTGTCTTCAGAGAAGTCCGAGGGTAGGTCTTAGAGCAACCTGCAAGATGCTTGCAGAGGGTGAATGGCAGAATCCCCAGAGGAGATTCAGAAAATCTGATGAGGTTTAGTTAGAGATTTGAGGCATGAAGAAGAAAAAATKGAGATAGACTGTGGTTGTGAGCTAGGAATTTGGTTCAGAAAGCATTAAAAGCTTCTGGTTAGGAGAAGTTAAAAGCTATGTGTTAATGGACAAAGGTTAGATAGTGAAAGCATGAAAAATTGCTATGCAGCAGATCCTTGTATAGACACCTATAAATAAAATCTGATCATTTCTAAGTAATGGGACCTGTAGGCAGCCCATTCCTCTTCACTCTCCGCTGTCAGGTATGTGGTACCTTATGCACCCATGGACTCCAGTAGGAGGTGAGCTCTTAGATGTTTTTACAAATCTTGAAGCCCCAGAAGCAACTGCTGGGACTTCCAATACAAAAGAGAGTTAATGTTGCAAAAACTCCTGATTCGCAATTACTGAATATGAATTTGAAATTTCAGATCATGCAGCCACTGAGCTATTCATAATATAGCTACAAATAAAAAAAAAAAAAAAAAAAAAAAAAAAAAAAAAAAAAAAAGAAGAAAGATTCCCCCATCCTCATCTATTAAAACTGAAAAAGGACTTGTCAGCATACTTGAAATCAGTGTATGGACCACCCAAAAGTGAGAAAAAGAGTCAGTAATTCATTGTGACTTGTTCTCTTAAAAATGTAATAGAAAATTAATCACTTATTCACATTTTTGTGTTTTTAAACAAAACCCTGTTTAGCAAATGAACCATCATTCCCCAAGAAAAAAATGAAATATTCAAACTTAAAGTGTGCATTGAATCTGTCAAGAAATGTATGTTGCTTGTCTGATATGTACAAGAATTATTGAGTTGATTTAAATAAGTAACTATTCACTTAGGCAAAAGTATCTCTACACATTCAGAGTAGGCCACAGGAAAATTTAAAAATGAGTCAAAAGTATATGATATACCTTAATTGACTTAATTTGTTGGGAGGTCTTTCTTTGGTTGTTTTTTGGAGGTTTTTTTTTTGGATTTTTTTTTTTTTTTTTTTGAGAGTGGATCACAGTGACTTTGAAGCTGCCAGAGATGTGTATGTTCACGTTGCTGGTGACACCTTTAGCCTTTGCTTTGCTCTGACAGTCTGCAGTGCTGGGAACAGATGAGCATTCTGTGATACCAAACTCCCTCCTGTGTCCAGCCAGCAGAAAACTCTGGATCAACCAACTGAGACTTCTATCCACTGCCAAGGTCACTGACTCCAACCAATATGCAGGAAACAGGCAATTATTTTCAAATGTGAAGTGAGTCTACTCAGTACAGAACAAGTAAACTCACCAGGAGTCAGTSCAGCAGTGCAGTTTCCATTCTCACTCCAGCATCTCACATTTGAGGAACTCAGCAGAAAGTTGCTATAAAATCTAAAAAAAAGAAAAAAACAAAACAGTGTTGCAGCAGAACTGCAATCTACATCTACTCTTCATCTACAAGAGAGGGTCACATTGCTGCTAAATTGTATTCCCTTGATTTATATATTTTTCTTCTGTCATGCATTGCTTTGTTTTAGGATTTGTACAATTGTCAGTAGAAGAGAGAGAGTCTGTGTTTCATTGACAGATACGTTATGACAAATGATTTATTTTCATTAATACTCTAAGAAAATTTGTTGATATTATTTACTTTTTAATTAAATTAAATCATTCATGGTAATAGTTTTTAAATTATCCAAGTGAGTGTCAGCAAAATAATTTTCTCTCTCTGCATGTGTAGAGTTTTCTCTTGTTAACATTCTTGTAAACATTACAATAATAATTTTGTTTTTCAATGTGTACTAATGTGTACACATTGTTCAATGTGTACTAATTAAATGAACATTTGGATAACAGCAGAAGTTTCAAGGAATTTGAACTGGATCTTTTGTATTTGTCTGTGCTTTTCCTATGGACAATATATTCAAGAAAATATATATTTTAAGGTGTTAATTTAAACTTTGACTTCTATATCCAGACTACATATTAGACATTAATATCTCCAATAATTTATCAGAAATGTGTGTGTAGCACTTTTTACTTTTTTTTTTTTCTCTGCACAGTTCTAATATGGAGATAATCTTGTGTTTCCAGTTAATACTCTCAAAATAGAAATGTGCTCTCTGCTGTAAGAGAACAGTGGCAATCCAATTTCTGAAACTGTGATTTTCTTGGAAATGTAGCTTTCCAAGAAAATTATGAACAGTTATGAAATAAGTAATGATTCCTTAAATATTTAATTTGTGGGCTMAGAATGCCAGATGGCTTGAACCAGTGCAGAAACCTTGCTTASAGAGGCAGTGATTTAGATTGATGGTGGATTTGGGTCATTGTCCTTAACTGAGGGAAACATCTATAGGGCAATTATGCTATTAAAGATTTGTTGTAGCTGGCAGGATGTACAAAAGCTGTGCAAGCACTAATCAGAAACAGTTGGGACACTGGTGTGTTATCATGGCTGTTTCAGCCACAAATCCAAAGCACAGCACCATGCAGGYGGCTAAAAAAGGAAATTCCCGTCAGGAATAGGAAGGGAGTAAACTGATGCAGAGGTTCTTGAGTATGCCATATTCCACACATTCAGGTTATTATCTAAAATTCAGGTTAGTTTTTCTCTTTCTCTCAGTGTTGTGTTTTAATGGCTGGGAAGTGYTCCATTCTTTATGGGACACCACACYGCCCTGCCTGGCGGAGCTGATTCTAAACTATCTGGTAGTTCACTCCCATTTCTAACTTTGAACATTTAAGGCCCACAAAGTCCTTGGCTACAATGAGGCACCCCTTTCCTCCCTCTCTTTCTGTGTCCATCCCCGTTCCCTACTTTTCTCCTCCCTCCCTCTTTTTTTTTTTTTCTGTTTTACCCATTGGGTAAACCCAGCTCTGCTTTGGATTCAACATTATGGCAAAGATACTTAAATGGGAATTCTCTCCTCASTTTCTGTTTATGAATTTAGATGGAAAAAGAGATGACTCTTCTGAAGATGTTCATCCACAATTATTTGTGGCCCAAAAGTTGGTGGCACATATTGCAACTCAAGAAAATAAATCAGTTCTGTGACCCAATTATGGATTTTATAAAATAAAAGCATAAGCAAACAAGTATTTGCTTAATGAGACATATTTCTAAGCTAATATGTTACAATTTTATTAGCTAATTAAATATGAACAGTACAATGATCAAATAATGGGCACATTTTAAACTGAATCAATAAATCAGTTGGTTCCAATTATTCAGTCACTAAATTATTGCATTGAGCAGTCAGCTCAAGTTATGAGCTTGACATGGGAAGGAACTGTTCTGTGCTTTATCTTGGGAGAATTTAAGAGGGATATAGTTTCCATTCCATCCTAGAATCAACACAAATTCTTGCCAATACAATGCAAATTCCTTGTATCTTCTCAACTTCAACTTTAGATGGACACTTAAAGTGGGGTTGAGAAGGAACTTCTTGCATTCTCAGATGTAAAGAAATAAAACGTCCAGAGTTCAGGGAGTGAGGGAACAGTGCTTTTACTCATGTGGTTTAGTTTTAAGTAGTCCAGCAAGGAGCAGGGAATTGGCCTCAATGATCCTCATTATCCCTTCCACCTCAGTACAATCTATGATTCTCTCATTCCTTTATCTCCTGGGCACCTGAAAATCTGTGGGTAGCTGGTGTCATCTTGAAAGCCCCACTGAAACATTAGGAACTGTTATGCATGCGCAGAAGTACTCTCTTCCCTACAGATATGTTGAATATTGCCCTTAATCAAGAGGAATCTAAAGATCCAATCAGTGACAGCTTATTATATAAAAGTAGTAAAAATTACATTTCCTTCCTCATGCACACATCTCAAGATAGAATCCTTACTTAATTTTCTCTACCATGTTGGAAATTTAGGTAACAAAAGAAAACAAATGCAACTTTTTTTTTTTTTTTTTTTTGTGTATAACACCAGATGCTTTCAGAGATTTGATTGAAATTGCCTCAAAATTATACATATATTGAGGTACAATATGCATTTTATAGCAGAGCTAAAATTTTGTACCTTTCTTAGTGTGTTTTTTTCAGTGACATTGAAACATGATAAAATCATATGCACACTTAGTGCTGTTATAATTGAAAAACAAATGTGTGTGTCTGCTCAAACCTTAAATAATAATTAAAAATGTTCCCAACCTTAAGGTTAAATGTATGATTGAATTGCATGCTGCCATTTCTTTGATGATGGTCTTCATGTTAAAATACAGCTATATTTGCTGCATTCAATATACACAGCAGTTATTATCATTTATATATTGAACTATCCAGTAAAACAAATCCTTGCAAGTTGCACTTATTTTATTTTTTTCCTTTACACTTGTTACTGTCTTATAAGTTCTGCGTAAGTGCCCCTATGGAAAATATACGGGTTAAATTTTTCTCATCTCATATTTAGTGAAATATTTGCCTCTACGTTTGCCTTTAAGTGTTGTGATCTGCCACTTTTTTTGTCTTTGACTTTTTTTTCTGATGATATCTGATCCATCAATTCCCTGTAACAGCAAACTATTTCTAGTTTCTTGGGATAACATGCATGATAAGCATTTAAGAATTATACCTTAATCAATGCTTTAAGCAGCATGAMATTTTAAAAATTATACGTGTCAGGCTTATTTGGTTGAAGCGTTTTGTGTTCTGGGATGTGTGACAAGCAGAGACTTAAAAAACAGAGAAACAGGATTATGGCTATTGAACCATTATGAGTGCAATAAATTGTGATAATTGTCTTAGATTGTTCATTTCACTGGTATTTTCTCCCCTGTTCATTATCATGCAACATGTGTTCTGAGGTATACACTCAGTCTTCATGCCTGATTTCCTGATTTCTTTTTCCTCTTTGGAGAACCATTTTGCATATATTTATTCTGATTACTACACCTTTATACTGCTTTCAATTAACTTTTAGCCAGAGAATGCAGGTTTAATGGGAATACTCTGCTTCAGTCCATTTCAGTGGTAGCCCATTTTGTGGAGAGGAAGCCCACTCAGTGCATTTCTCCTTCTCCTGTTCACATTCTTTCTTCTAGAAATGCTTACAGAGAGACAGTTTGGTTGTTATGTGTGGAATTATCCACACATATTTTAATTCCAGCTCAGAGTGCAACATGCGTCTGCTGCTATGTTTTCTTTTAGCTGAAAAACTAAYGAGGATATAAGTGAAAAGAATATTGTAATGTAACTAATGTAGATATATAGAAATACATGTGATTAATGCTAATGTGTGAATAAAGTGTTTCAAGATTCCTATTGCATATTTGATGGAAAATAATTTACAGACCATATCTAAGAAGACGGTCCCTTGAGGGGAAAGCTATTGCTACGTGTTCATGGCCATTTCCATTAAAAATCTTCTACTTCCTCCTGTCAGAATTCAGAAAAAGTAGGGGGAATTACTGTAATCTAATTCATCAGACCCCCTCTCACCACTACCCTGGMATTATCCCAACCTCATTCCATCTCTAGCAGCCCACCAATCTCTCACAAAATCTACTGCATACTGGATACTCTTTTGGAAAAAAAAAAAAAAAGCAGATCAAATTTTGATATTTTTGATATTACAAAGAATATCAAAGTGTTAGCCAAAACATGATTAATCAATATTGCCCTTTGTTTTATAGAAACACCATGTGGGGATTGGCTTTCTCCTAAGTGAAATACAAATTTCTTTAGTTGTGCACTGGCATATGCAAGGCCTAGTGAAACATTGTGTGGCAGAAACTGGTGGTAGCTCTGCGGCAGACTTCATGCTTTCTGACACTTTCAATTAGCATGGATCAGTTAATGGAAAGGTGTTGGATCAGGCAGCTTCCAGTGATGCGTTAGAGTTGAAAATTAAATTCTGGTACATTTATTCATAACAGAAATAAAGAGMTTTAATGGCAGCTGCCACTTGCAAAAGGACCAATCATTCATGACTCAGCTGAGCACCTGAGACATTTTCAGTACAATTTGTTTGTTTGGTGGGAAGTTCATTTACGAATTTTTCATGCTGATCTAATTGATTTGCAGGAGGGCTAACAACCCYGTTTCCTGCACCTGGTTTGACAATTGATACCATCTGGTTCATTGRATTAGCAGCTGTAGTTCACAACTTGTATCAATTCAGACACATTTGACAAGAGTTCTGTGTCTTTGGTCTCTTTCAATTCATTTTCCTCTTTATATGCTGAAATCTGCAGAGCTTCTCCAGTGCCAAGCAAGGCTTTCTTAATTTATAGCACAGGGATAACAGGATGATGGCAATTATTATTCTAGTCTGGTTAGAGCTGAAAAAAGCCTGCATCAAGCTTAAAGCAAACACAAGGGGATGAATTAACATTGGGGGCACATCTACATTTCATTTACTTCTGTGGAGATGAAGAGTGCTCAGCATCTCAGAGGAGYAGAACATTCATCATGAAGAAAATAAATATAATTATTGCATTTTAGAAATTGTTATTAAGTCTACAAGATTGCTTGTTAAGTGTCTCATCCGCCTTAACATGACTCCCTGACAGTTCAATAAATGTTTCAAAATGTCTCTCAATGTATGAGAAACTGGGGCAAATTTAAACCTGTGATTTCCTTCACACATAGACTATTGTAGAAGTAGGAGAAATTGCTTGAGGGACACACTGCCCTGCTCTGGGGACACAYCTAACCATCAGGAGACCTTGTTTCTGTTCTCCATGTGCAAGGATGACATCAGTTGCCTCATTCTTAGGCTTCCCAACCCCACAGGATGATGARATAAAGCCATGCAATGGTGGCAAATTAATTTGTGGTTTTAGAATACTAAAAATAAGCTAATTAAAGGCTTTCTGGTGATTACCATAGAATGGTGCTAATTGGGGTGAATTACTCACCAGCAYAGTTTGTGAACTGCTGCTCATTATCCAAGAGCTGGAATGACTGTAATGGAAGGGGTATCACTGTGAACACGCCCTGTATGCATATCGTCTCTGTTAAATTGTCCATATTATTCTAAAGAGGAAAAAAAAACAATGAAAAAATATGCTTAGGTTTGGACTAGACTATTCTGACAYGATGATGTTATGCAGCTTTTGTCAAAAATCTGTGTTTCCACTGTCTGAATATCAGCCCCACCCAGGGCCTTTTCTGTCAATGGACTCCCGCATTCTGTCTCACCTGCAGAGATTCTGCCTCTCACTCTAAATTTGTTATATCTGTAAAAATGCGATGAACCAGAGTCCTTTGCAAAATGGAKGGAATTTCTGSCWCCACATTCTGCATRAAGGTTCCTGGAGAGCACCGATGAGAGCACGAGAAGGGTTTGTAGTACAGGCTGCTAATTCAGGATGCAGCTTTAACAACCAACATGAACCTACATCTCAGTTATATTTATATCCGTCATTTTACAAATCTGGAAAACAGGCTATTTCACAAACTCAACATGCTTTTTGGATCTCTCTGTGATGTTAAGGTATAACAAGAGTTCCACCATTTGGTACCAGGTGTTCATGAACACAAAATTCGAAAGCTGTAATAAAGGAATAAGTATTTCTATTGGTATATAAACATTTGGATATAGAATTTGTAATGGACATTGCCTTGGAAAGAAGCTAGACTAAAAGACACTAACAAAAGGTGACATGATGACAAAAAGAAAACATAGAGAAAATTGTAATAAATATTTAAATTCTATCCATTTAGCTGGAATTTATCTGTATGGTAATACTAATGAACAGCTTTTGATGTACAAAGTGTCGCTCAAATATTAACCAATTAAACTTCTTACACTCTTTGATTAAAAAATGATTTTGCTAAAGTATAAGGTGTTTTACATGACCCATTAGTTCATTAAAAAGATTAAAATTAATGTTTTCCAGTCACTGAAGAATAAATTTCTTAGCAGGGAAAGTTGCCAGTGCTGCTACATTCACAATACACTCTCTCCTAAAGAATAAAACATTCAGGTCTTGTGAGTGCAGGTACCTAGCAACCTTTTTCTACACTTGTAGAGCTCTGTCAACAGTCTGGTCTTTGAAAACATGTTAATTAGTAGTATTGCTATTTCCCGGGAGAGAAGGCTATCTTAGCTGCAGCTACTATCCAGAAAGGCATTGTTTCAGAAATATTTCAATTAGTAAAAATAAGATAAATGGAAATTCAGCTTTTCCCACTGTGTATAGAAATTTTTCTACTGCAGAATTTTAAAAATCACAGCATAAACATCTCTATTAGAATTTGCATAGCTTATTAATAGCACTGTCTGCAAGCGTAGATTTTTATTTTCCCCATACTGTAGACCAAATTAGGAGAGGCAGCATATAATTTTAGAGTTATAAGATTGGCACATGTAAATATTTTTGTATATTTGTCTGTGCATGTAGGCATGCTTTACTAGCATTTATGTATTTGTGTGCATCTATATCCATTTTTTATTAATGGAAGAACAGAAGCTAGTGTTTAACCTTTATTTGCAATAAAACTGGGTAAAAAAAATTGCTAACTCTTTGATTTTACATGTAGTGCACATTTAGAGCAAAAATTGATCTACTAGATTTAATGATGAATTATGAAAGCTTTTCCCAGGAAGACAAAAAAAAAAAAAAAAAGGTAGGGCTAAAGATGAGCATTTAAAATCTCTTTAACATTTCTTATAATAATTCTACTTCTACTGTAGATTCTAAATTCATGCTTATCAAAACTGACAGTAGCAATAAGATGCTGCTGATGCCAGTACAACTAGAGGAAAAGTAGCAATTACTATGCAATCATTATTAATTTAACATATGTTGCAGTGCAGAAACGACTGTTCACAAAGAGAGAAGACTTTCTGCTGTAGCGAAAAACCAAAGGGGGTTTTAACAGAATATTAAAATCAGAAGTTTATTCCTCATAATGATAAAAATGTGGTTGACAATAGGCTTTTTTTTTGCCAGGAAGTACCTCTTCTTTCCTCATTCTGCAAACACAGAACCACAGAATCATGGAATAGTTTGTGTTGGTGGTCTTCAAGGTCCCTTCCAAGCGCCTGCCTGCCATGGACTTTCAGTAGACCAGGGCACTCAGAGCCCCATCCAGCCTGGCCTTGAACACTTCCAGGGATGGGACATCCAACACTTCTCTGGGCAATTTGTGCCGGTTCCTCACCACTGTTACAGTGGAGAGTTTCCTCATATCTAATCTAACCCTGATGTCTGTCAGGTTGAAGCCATTCGCCCTTGTCCTGTCACTCCAGGCCCTTGTAAATCGTCTCTCTCCATCTTTCCTGTGGGCTCCTTCAGGTATGGGATGGCTACAATTAGGTAATTCAAAATCTTCTCTTTTACAAGCCATACAGTCCCAATTCTGTCACCCTGTCTTGATAGGGGAGGTGCTTTAACTCTCTTCATGGCTTCCTCTGGAGATGAGAGTGGTACAACAAAGTCCAGGATTTGTGGTGAAGGAGCTTTTCCAACCTGGTGTCAGTGTCCTAAGCAAATCAGGCCTTCTTTCAGTCAAGGGTTTGTTACCGTCTGTAACGATATAATGAAGGCTTTTTTTACCAGAGTATAAATATACTGTGGACACACTGGTAAGACTCAAGTATATGGGAGAAATTAATAGATKAAAAATGGATGGAAAAATTCAGAACACATAGTTTGGTCAAAGAATTCATAACTGATACGAATGTCAAAAATTTAGTMCAATGGGGAATTTTGTGATAAAATTTCGTTGCTGAAAAATCAAATAGTTTCTCTTTCCATGGGAGAAAATTTCAGTCTTATCAACAGTAATTTTTGGTCTAAATTATTTATGGAGTAATTTACTGAAACCATTAGACCACAGGTGCTTTGCAGTCCATTGACAGATACCTGCTTTTGAGAATCAAGATATTTGTTCTAGTTTTGATTAGACACATTTCTGCAATAATTAACGTATTGAATCATTTTTCCGGTATAAAAACAAAAATATATTAGCCTAACATTTGCTTCCCTTGCATGTTCTGTAATATTAATTTAAAATATATATTAACATAAATATTCTTTTCTGGAAACTTAGTCTCCAGTACACTTTCTGAAAGTGAATATAAGAATATATGCGCAAACAAGTTATATCCAGGTGAATTTTCCTGTCTTATTTAAAATCTTGCCCTGTGGAAACTGTGGAAATAAGTTTGTGTGTATAATGATACCCTCAAAGAAGTTAATTCATGCTTGGTTTGTTTTGAAGTTGTTTTAAAATGGTCTTTTCACCTTTTCCATTAAGTAAAAAAAAATTGGAACATTACAAGGTGAAAGTGCTTTTTTTAAATGCTATTAAAACATACTCCATTGTCGAATGAACAGCTAGACATGCAAAATTGTTTTGGGACTTGTGGATAAATGTGCTGTATAATATCCCACTGAAATAATTTTAGTTTAATAAGACTACCAAGAAGTCACAAAAGAATTCCATTTCATGTTTTAAGT
>NW_026623385.1:727454-733149 GCF_030028575.1 Malurus melanocephalus | reverse complement strand
TGAACCTTTGAGTTTACCAACTTAAATCCTTCAGATTTTATACTCCCTCCCTCATGTACATTAAAAAGGTTTGCTTTTGTAGTGATGTGGACCTCTTAAGGAGAGGTTTGCTTTTGTAGTGATGTGGACCTCTTAATGAGACAAGCTTTAGTTCAGTTTAAGAAAAAGTTAATATATAATCTGTAAGCATCCTAGAAAATTCCCTTTTTTCAGGGATCAGACTTTAGCAGAGGAGAGAAAATAAATAATCATCACACCCATTTGTCAAACAAATTTTGATTTGTAGTTTTTCTACATAGATGGAAAGCAGAGCAGCTGTGAGTAAATGTGAGTATTCAATCAAATTCTCAGAGCACAAAGTGCCATTATTATCCCTTTGCTGAGTAAACCTCTTCTGGACGTATGCTCACACTTCAGCTGTGCAGAAGTGTTTAGCAGCACAAGCATAAGCAAACCTATTAAAACACTGTTAATGAAATCTAAAAGAGATTRTAATGATGACACAATTTGATTCAGGAATCAGTGTTGTTTGGCACACCTCTTGCTTTCTGTATAGTTCTGTCTTCCCGAAGGGAGATAAGAGACTGTTTCAAAAATTGTTTTTGCCAGCTGTGCACTCTGTGAACTTGAAAAAAAAAACTCACTCATACCAGCATGCCTTGGTGTAAACCAAAACCTGTACTGCTATTACAAATATTTAGAAATCGTAAACCTGCTCAATTTCTCCTCCAAACTATAAATTCTAATAAAACTATCTCCACAATATTTTAAAAGAACTGGTTTTCTTCCTCAATCCCTAAGAAATGCTTCTGACTCTGAAACAACATGTGATAGAAAGTTCTCTGCATGCTCAAACATTACACAAGCTCTTCTGAGTCTGAATTTCAGGTGAAACACCAAGCTCTGAAGGATTCTCAATAAACCCCTGGGTTTTTTGCATTGCTGTTTTTGCAAAATTACTTGTAATATGCAAAGCTGTTTGGTTGTGCAGGTGTGGTTTGCAAGRTTGTTTCCAAAATGCAATGTCCCTTGGACCTAGACAGACTAAAGGAGTGAACTTGGTGAAATTCAATAAGGACAAATGAAAAATTATCTTGCTGGGGGAAGAATAATATTTTGTTTAGTAGGTAAGGGTTTAGACCCCCAGCTGGGCAGTAGCTCTGCTGCAAAGGCTCTGAGGGTTTGGGCTAACAGCAAACTGAGCATGAGCCACCCAAGATATCCAGATCTGTCCTGGGAAATTGAGGGGAGGGATGAGCCCTGTCTGCCCAGCACCCTGTGTCCTTCAGACCCTGGTTCCCCAGCACAAAAAAAAAGGCATTCACAGGTGGGGACAAATGCAAGACCCCCAAGATATTTGGGGCTGAAGCASTTGTCCTATGAGGAGAGGCTGAGGCTCTGAGGCTCATTGAGTCTGGAGAAAAGAGAATTTTGGGAAGTCCAACAGCTTCCTGCCTACCTTGAGAGTACCAAGGAAACCCAGGAAGATGCTTTACAGTGGTATTTGGTGGAAGGATAAAAGAACATGGGAATAATTTGAAACAGGCGTAGTTCTCACTGGATAGAAGAGTTTTTCCACCCTGAGGGCAGAGAAGCATTTGAGGTGGCTGCCCAGAGAAGTTGTGCAAGCCCATCTTTTCAAGCTCTGAGCAGCCTTGTTTACTGTCTGACTCTGCTTTGGGCAGGATGTGGGACTTGAAGGCCTCATGGAGGCCCTTTCTGCCCAAGCAGCTCTTGGGGGCTGAACTGGGCCAGAATGCTGCACAAATGAAAAAAATATGAGTAGATGCAGAATTTTTCAAAATTACTATTTGCTTCATTTTATTAGTCAAAACAACATAGACACCCAGGAATTCTATACTCAGTCTGTTATAGGCAAGATATTTCTTCTGCTGTTTCTTCAGATGTTCGAACACTTGGACCAAGTGGTGGAGAATTGTAAGGTAATTCCACTGAAGTGGAATAGTTTGCCATTTTCCATTGAAAACATATCTAGATCTTATAAAAATGTTACAAATATTAATGAAAACTTAAGACTGAGCTGACATCTACRTTACAGTTGGCATTTGCTCAGTTGGCATCTGTTAACAGTTGTTTATCTATTAGGATTTTTCCATTGAAATACCAGAGTTGTGCCACCAGATTCAGTCTGAGAAAATCCAATTGTATGGTACTTCAAGTCTGAATCTCTGCCTCTTGTAAAACTAATGTGATCTGTTATGCTGSATCTGTCATTTGTGAGGAATTCCTCATGGAAGCCTTTAATGGCGTACATTTTTTATTGACATGGAAGTTACAGAACAGAGGATTGTATATATATTGCTTTATCTAGGGTAAATAGCAGAGAGAACAATGTCCCTATGTATTTTGCCTTGAACAACAATGTTTCTTATATATTTCTCATGTATAATTCTTCATTTCAGTATTTCCTTGCATGGTGTCGGTGAGTTTGCCCTGGCTGCTGCATTTTYGTTCCCTTATTGCTTCTGGGAAAAGCAGATCATCTCAGCATGATCACAGCATGTCCTATCTCCCTGTGCCTTATTTGTGTGCCTGACAGCTTTCACTGACATGTTGTAGGTGGTCCAATCTCCTTCAGAGTCTCTAAARTTTAGGAGGTTTGGTATCACACCAGGCTCATGGGAATCACGCTGTTCTCCTCCCCAACCTTGCTCCCTCAAGCACTTCTTCCTCACAGATTCTGTTCCTTTTTGCTTTCCCTGCATCAATCTTACAGAACCCCGAACAGACAGATGGATTAGTTCCATGAGGAGAGACTTGTTTCATCCCTGGAATCCATGCTGAACTATGTGTGCAATATCTGACACCCTTATCAGACCGTAAATGATTAGAAAATAATCAAATGCTGGAAGGATATTGGTGTTTTCTATTGGGTTGGTTTTGCATGGCCTGGGTTTTGGTAGCAGTGAGGCCACAGGAGTGACCCACAAAAAAAAAAAAAAAAAAAAAAAAAAAAAAAAAAAAAACCAAAAAAAAACCACATGAAAACCTGGAAGCACAAATGCCAAGAAATTTTGACCCATTAGGAAGTATTTTGGCAGAATACATAAAAACCACCTCCCCCTCCTCCCCAAGGAATGGGTAAATGCAGTTATTTTTGCTTTGATATATAAAACAGATTTATATTTGCTGCAGTCTTCCATGAACTAGCATTTAGGAATTGATGTTCAAACTCTGGTTTATTGCATTTTTTTTTTTCAGCTCAACCCTGATTACAAAAATTTCATTACTGAATCCAAGCCTGAACCAGTCAGAGACAGTGCTGGAGTAAATGCTGTAGACCACCCCTGCTCTCAAGATACTGGAATCTGAATTCGAGATGTCTTCTATCAAGGCTGGTGTTCACAAGCAACTTTAGACTCAGGTCTTGCCTGACATTTTTCTTCAAGAAGTCAAGCGTAGCTTGTCTCATATAACATCTTTAAAGAAAGCATGGGAGAAAAAAAACAAAAAGCAATAGCAAGGTTTAGCAAATAATAACAATACTTTCCCCTTAAACATCACAGGGGAAATTGCAATCCTTTAAAARCACTTATTTTCTGGAGCAGCCACCAAGGCCTGGGCTTTCCCACTGTCTGTGTACATCCATTACTCCCACCCCATTTGTCTCACACTTTCCTGGACTTCTGTTGTGAATTTTCTTCTTTCACTGCATACAGACCTCTATGTGCCACTGTTGCATTACAACTGCAATATGTACTTACACCAGGGCCTCCTCTTCCTACTCTGACTCACAGMACATTTGATCCATCTTTTTATAAACCATTTTGGTAAAACCTATGTCTGTTAAAGTAGGTGTTTCATCTAGTAAAATCTGCTCTGAACTCTGAGCAGTCATTATTCCAAGTAGCTCACTAAAAGCATGTAATTTTCCCASTACCTGCAAATAAACATCCTTAGCAATTGTATTTTTTTCCCCCAGAAGTATTCTGTTTGCAATAGCTAGGCTCATTTTCTGACATTCTTGTGAAAAATGCAGAAGCAGCAACTGTGTATGTGAAAATATGAGGCAGATATAAGGGTCAATGTATAAGGTTTATATCACATGTATTTGCAGATGTGCTACCTTGGAAAAAAAAAAAAAAAAAAAAAAAAAAAAAAAAAAAAAAAAAGAAAAAGTAACACCCCAGAAGTTTTAATGGCTTCAAAATAACAGCATTGTGCAAAAGCAGTGATTGACATACATTTTTTTAACAGACAGGCTGTAGTTTTTTCATCTCAAAATTCCAAAGGTGCCATCACTGTCATTGACTTACTTTATGATGGTCTGAAAATGGATAAAGACAATACCTAAGGAGCAAGAACATCATAAATCTTCATTCAGAAATCTCTTCTATCTCCAGGTGTAACAAGAAAAGTGAAAGGAACAGATTGCATACAACTAGGCAGAGCTGTATTGCTTCACAAAATTAAATGATCAGCATGGTATTATGTCARTTCATGTTGCAATTCACAGAACAATTTCAAAATGAGCAGGTGTGCCATCAATAAAAGACCATGTTAAATTTCCCGTGCTTATAAGGATGTCTCTGCAAAGATCAAATTAGGCATCCTTTTCATGAAGACAGAAGCAGTTTAATGACTCCTTCCTTCCTCTACCTCCCAAGTAAAGTGCTGTAGTAATATACATTTGTTTTTTACTTTGAAGGTGCCAGTCATTTTGAAACAAAATAATTCATGGCCTTTTATGCATCTGAAGATTCAGATAGCACTTTTCCCTTTGTGGTGCCTTTATAGTAGCTGTTGTTTCATATTCATTTGAAATAACAAGAATTGCACTTTTCTTAATRAAAAACAAGTTGCGTGTGCATGGTTTTCTGTTCTTTGATTTTCTGATTCTGCAAGTCTAGAGGAGTGTCCTCAGGAGAGGCATTCCATATTGTTTCGAGATTAGTTCTTAACTGAGAGGGGTTAATTGATAAGCTGCTTTTATTATGTAACAGGTAGATTTAAAAATCGAACCTTTTGATAAACTGTAAAATTTCAATTTATTGAAGGAGATTTGGTCAATGGCTCCAGCCCTTGCATTATTTTTATCATACAATAAAAGTTTCTACCAGCTGATTCTACTCAGCCCAGTGAACATAAAGAAAACAAATGAAGGAACAAATGCCACCTGAATCTTCAAAAGCATAAAAGGTCATGAATGATTATTTCCAAGCTGACCTTCAAACAAAAAACTGTCATATATCACTTATAGCACCTTTTTGATTAATTCGGCTCCATTTTCAATCACATTTTTTTGCTTCAGAAATCCCTTGTAAGACATTGTTTAAATACAGTCACCACAAAGGTAGAAAAAGGAGGCTGGCAGAGGAAGAATGGTACAGTTGGACAGCTGGTCTAACATCTTTGATGAATACAAGGGCAAATTATGAATTCRTATTAAGGAATAATAGACCATAATAGAAAGAAAGAGGCCTCACAGAATAGAAAAGACTAACAGATAAAGAATACTAAAAGCTGTACAAGAATTGATACATAGAACATCTGACCCCAAAATAAGGAATATGGTAGTTAAAACATYCACAACTTTCTCTTTAAAGTCACTTGATGATGTTAAAAGAGGAAGAATTCATGAAAACACACATATATGGAACTACTAAATAAAAACTAATGAAAAACCACAGGAAATATTATACTTCACAATACCAGTGTAGAAACTTAATCATCA
>NW_026623385.1:724563-727058 GCF_030028575.1 Malurus melanocephalus | reverse complement strand
CAATACTACATGTCTGATGGACTTTAAGATGCATATTTATTTGTTTTCATTTTGTTGTTCTGCTTTTACTTTTTGGTCATTCAGATTTTCAGTTCCTACTCTTCCATTTGGCCACAATGATTTTCAGATTACCAGAAGATCATCATTACATCAGTGACTTTGAATAGCTGACAAATACACGGAACTGATTTAGCTCAGATGATGAACTACTCAAGAGTAAAAAAAAATCCTTGCCTAATTTCAAGCTGACATATTTTAGTAGCAGGGAGAAAAGACTAATTGTTTTTATCTCCCATAACATTGATATAATGTAATGACAGCAATGTCAAATACAGCAGAGAGGTCTTCACTAAAAAAATTATTGTCTGACTGTAAACCTTTCATTAAAGTTGTTTCATGTGGAAATTATCTTAGATAAAAGGCTGAAAGCAGTTCTTTTGTATTCTTGAATAGATTGAATATTCCTATACAATTTTTTTTCTTAACAATTCTAGTTCCTTCTTTTTTTCAGTCATCTTTCAGGCCTTTTTGAAACACAGATGAATTAAAACCCTTTGGCATATAGCTACTGCATGGTCTTTAATTCATTCTCCTCTTGCACTACTAGAGTTTCCCGTGCCTGCAAAAGACAGCTAAAARACTTTTAAGAAATGTCTTAATTATAGATATTATAATAATAAATTATTAAATAAAACTTCTGAGATTTTTTTAAAGCAGTCCCAAATCATTCTTTGTGTTCCTTAGCTCTTCCCCTCCATTTTAACCTGTAATGTAAATACTTTTCGAGCGGTAATATAGAATTGTTGCTTGCAATATTTAGCAGGCATTCTCTGCTTGTCCCTATATAATTTTCARTTGTAACCAATTTTATAATTTAATACAATTTGCTTCAAATTAATACAGTTCTTATTACATAACATTACATTTGYCTAGTCCCTAAAGACAACTGATAACAACTTAAAATACTGTGACTAATAATCATGTTATATTCACCTGAAATGTCTGAATTGCAAAAATATAATTATTGGATAYCTACTCAGTGGAAATAGCAATGATCTTTAATAATGACCAAAAGGACAAAGTTGTGTCTTATGAGATAAAGGTTCAARTTTGTTCCAATGAGAAGACTTTAGTGAAGAAGAAAAGGTGAAAAATGCACCCTGTGAAAGGCATTCAGTGCAATGGAAATAAAAAGCACTGAAAACCAGTACAAAATACATAGTATAGTATCAGCTCTACACGGAAAATGAAGAAAAAAAGAAAAAAAATTGTATTTAGTTATGGTATTCAGCTTTCTCACAAAAGCCTAATGCTAACCCATTTTCTTGGGAAGTTGTATGGGAAACCACATGGGAGACAGCAGTTTTTAGTTCAGACTTTTTTTCCAAATGCTGTTACTGCATGTTACATTGCACCACCAACAGAACAGTCCAGTGTGCCAGGATGAGAATCTGGCCCAGCCTTCTGYTCTTGCCTACTGAATCTTATTTAAGACTGAGGGAATTGGGATTGTTCAGCCTGGAAAAGAGTAAGGTTCAGGGTAACCTAATTGTGGACTTCCAGTAYCTGAAAGGTACCTACAAGAAAAATGATGAGGGCTTTTTACAAGGGCCTGGAGTGACAGGACAAGGAGGAATGGCTTCAAAATGAAGGAGAGCTTAGATATTAAAAAATCCTTCCTCGTGAGGGTGGTGAGGCCCTGGCACAGGTTTCCCAGAGAAGTTGTAGTTGCTCAATTCCCTGGAAATGTTCAAGCCCAGGTTGGACGGGGCGCTGAGCACCCTGGGATAGTGAAAGGTGTCCCTGCCCATGGCAGTGGAGCTGGAACAAGATGGTCTTTAAGGTCCCTTTTAATCCAGGCCAGTCTATGATTCTGTGATTCTTTGAAACAGACTTTTCATCTCGTTTGGGTAAGTAATTTCATCTCATCAATAAAGGAGCATCCTTTATCCACTGATGAAGAATGAATTATTAGTGACAGTAATGTATTGTTATATAAGAAATCAATGAGTTTTTATTCCTCTATGGCAAGTTGATGGGCACCTCAGTCTCTTATGGCTGAATTTTGGAATCATTTAGTCAGTTCAGTGAAAAGATGTGGGCAATGGGTAGTGAAATATAACCCACACCAAACATTCTGAATTATTTTATAAACCATTTTTCCACTCAACAATCTTTTTTTCTGATAGTTTTCATAGGTCTTTTTTTTTTTAAAAAAAAAAAAAAAGAGTAAATCTACATATTTTCCATACATAACGAAATCTGTATCTATTTTTTTAAATTTGGTTTTCTAAATTCCTCATTTTGATATTTTTTTTCAGTCTATTTCTCTAATAGTGTCTTCTTTTATGGTCAAAACTATGTGTTGAATCAAATAAAATAGCAGAAATAACTTTTATATTATGCTCTGTTATATTGTCTTAACTGGAATTAGTAACATTAATTGTACTCAAATGGAATGCCACTAAACAACAGGCCAGGAAATTTCAAAAGAC
>NW_026623385.1:699300-724298 GCF_030028575.1 Malurus melanocephalus | reverse complement strand
AAAATGGAGGGGGAGAGTTAAGGAACATGAAGAAGGATTAGGGGGCTGCTTTTGAAAAAAAAAAAAAAATTCTGAAGATTTATTTTAGAATTTAATCCTCAGCTGATAMACTGTATTATTACTTAACAGATAGTATTGTATGCTAAAAAACCCACAAACCCAACAAACCACTTAAAAGACACCTTAGAGAAGAAAATGGAYCTTATTGGTTTTTAAGAAATTAAACAATATTTTAAAATTATGACTGGTTATCTTAGACAGAAATGTCTATTTTAGTCATTTCTCTGCATCAACAACCTGAGCTATGTATGTAGTGTCTGATTTAATAAGATCTTACATGACTGCTATGTAATTTTTTAAATGCTTACAAAAACCCCAGTGCAAAACCAGAATTATGTTAGTTTCTGGCCAATGGCATAATAAAATGAATAAGAAATATTATTAGCTAGCTTTTCCCTGAAAATGTAGAAATAAAATCTTGCTTCTAAACAAATAAGCAAAGCCATAARCCATCCCCTCTTCCCCCTATTATTGGAAAAGATTTTGGCAAAGAATTTAAGTTTGATTGATAATACATTATAACAATTTAGGCTTAAATWATTACAGTTAGATATCACATGAACTGTTCAGTTTTTAAAGGTAGATTTCATATGTCTGGAATATMAAATTGATATTAGTAAAAGTGTGCAATATTGTGTTTATAGCAATGTCTACACTAATGGTTGTGCTAAAGTTCATACACATTTTGTGTTAGTCAGGTAAATTCCAATATGTTTATGGATGCAGTAATGCATATCAGTGTTTTGTTCTAATAAATCCAAACAGTTGTGAAAATAAGGTGCTTTAGTTGTTATGATTCCTCTTAAATCTTACAGGGATTTAACGACGCAGCACAATACTATTTAAAACAGAGCGAGGAAAACAGTACAGCTATTAAAAACTGCCAACTCCACTTTTCTTCATGGTGTATTTTCTGCATGTTTTTAAAAGAATTTCARAAGCAAATGAAAAGAAAAATTACAGACCAGGTTCTTAATCTCCAACAAAGGCACATTTTATGCAAAATGGGAAAAAAGCTTAAATATAGATAGACATGGTAGCAATACTACTACTACTATTACTATTACTAGTAGCAGTAGTAGTAGTAATAATAAACAACCATTCTGCTGTTTGGTTTTGGTTTTTTTTTTTTCACTGTTTTCTATATCCTTCAGTATTCATTCTGATGACTAAGTATTGCCTGAATAACAAATGCAAAATGGAGAACTACACATATTTTAGTTTTTGTTTAAACATACAAAGATGAATCTTCCTAAAATCCTGTTCCACCATTTGACACATTCAAGAGATATATGAAATCAGCTTCTGCAAAATATCTTAAGAGTAAGACTTAGTGTTTATAATAWTGTACACATGAAGCCACAGACATAGAGACTGATATGAAAATGTTTCCACAGCAAGGAAAGTTTCTTCCAAAAACCACTTTCTGTGACCTTATTCCCATGAGATACAACTAATACTGCCACTAAATCACAAACAATATAGTCAAAACCTTGACCATAAAAGAACAAACACTTGTAGTAAGTATTAAAACTCTCAGCTGGTGTGTGATCCAAAGACCAAGAACCAAACTGTGACTGAAGGCAAACAAACAGGATTTCGTGGCTAATGTTTCAGGCAGTTAATGTAGACTGCTTTTGTTTGCCACCGAGGTTAACTGGAAATAATCCAGTCTCCTTGGAATTTCAGATGTCTGCCCCCAACATTTGTGTCCATATTTCTCTTCATCATCTGAGCAGTAGATTTTGCAATTCCATCCACTTCAGAACCTCTTCCAGTTCTGATCATGTTAGTTCTTCCCTGAATTAATTCATAAAGTGCTTTCAGGAGCACTTTAGAACTCACAACTTTTCTCCTCGACTTAAGGAAGAAACTGGGTGATAGATTCCAGCATCRCTCAGGCACATGAGACCTCTGTGAWKCCTTTTCTCCAAGATTACAATCCTGCTGGAAGGGAGGGAAGGGGAGAAGAAAGCCAAAGCCATGAGTGCTGGTTTAAATCCCAACTKTGTAAAACCTGACCTCCAACACTCCCACTCTTTTGAATTGTGTCATCATATTGAGCCATTTCTGCAYAGCACAGCAATGTAATCTGTTGTTCCCTTGGTGCTAAATGTGCTTTTCCTGTCTATAACACCTACAGAACCTTATATACAGTAGAGAAAGAACAGCTGGAATCTGCCATCAGGGAAGTTACAGAAATATGCACTTGTTCTTGTCACTTCCTATTGTTCATGGTGCTCTGCAATGTGTTCTTTAGATGTACTGCAACACTGGCTATATCTTTTTTTTTTTAACCTTGTGGTCATTCTACCCAAATTAATCCCCAGCGCTCTGTTAAAACAGCTTTGATGAAAGCAATACCGCACGTAGCAATTAGCTGTCATTGTGTAATTGTGTTTTCTGTGTCTGAAATGGGAAGAAACGGCCTGTAAAATCAAGGTTGGGTTTATGTGAAAGAGAATACACGTTGTCTCAGTGTAGTGTTCAGTCACGAGTGTGCAGCACAATACAKACTCCAACAGCTGAAGCGCTGCTGCTGCCCTTGACAGTGTCATTCAAACTGCTTTTGAGGCTCTCAACAAAGGAAACCGAGCTGTTTGACAATTAGATTTAAAAGACAAGGAGGAAATAACAGTCCATAAGAGAGTGAATGACATTCTCAGACAGACTCAACAAGCATTTTCCCTCTCAATGGAGACACAAAAGGATGACTRTGGTGAGGAGAGTATAGCTGTAATTAACTTGTCATTGGTATTAATAATTATATAGTTTCAAGACWGAATATTTTTACAGCTAAGGTCATAGACTAAAATGCGGGTTCAATTCTTGCTTCTCTCAGACTTCTTATGGGACACTGAACAATCAATTTCTCTTTCAGTGCATTTATTACTTTTAATGTGAAAAGGAATAGTAATTTTTATTTTCCCCACAATAGTTTATGTGAATTTGTAGTTCTGTTTTAGATGGAGTTTTTCTCATGATAAATGAGATCTAATAAGGATCTTTAAAACCACTATTAAAAAAAAAAAAAAAAAAAAAAAAAAAAAAAAAAAAAAAAAAAAAAAAAAGCTAAAATAGGAAAAGAAACATTTTAGTAAGACATTTAGTTTGCAAATTTCCCAATTTTACTAGAAAATATTCTCCCAGTAAAATTCTTTAAAAGATATCCCATTAGAAGTTTAATAAAAATATAATGGGCATTTMTTTCCTCAGAAAAAAATAGATTTTTCTTCCTTTTTTTTCATTTCATAAGCTTTAGATATTTAGAAAAGTTATTTTAACCAATAGTAAGATATTAATTTTGGTTGGAGGGGATCCAAAGGAAGACCACAAAGATGATCAAAAGACTGAGGAACTTACTCTGTCAGGAAAGACTGAAGGATGTCTTTTCCCCCTGAAGAAAAGAAGACTCAGGCAGGCACCTCATGGCAGAAGGTTTCTGTCTGAACATACACGTATAATAACCAGGATGACCACCAAGCCACAGTGAAATGCAAAGAGTAGATTTATTTAATTACCTCACTAATGACTCTGGGCAGCATAGACAAAGGGGATCACAGGCTCCATTGGGCTCAGCTCATCCCATTGGGCAGTTGGGTGGAGGCACTGCCTTCCCAGTTTATCAAAGGRTTTTGTCCCCAAGAAGTTTATCTCAAGGCTGTGCTTTTCTGATCTCCTTTTCTCCCAGCAGGAGGCTCAAGCAGGTTTCTGAGAGGTTGTTATCTCTGCACAAGATTTCTACTTCTCTAATAGGAAGAGGATGAACAACACTCTCATAACAAATGGTGGTTTCCCACACCAACTTTCTTAACATTCCCAGCTGCAAGGTCAGTTTGAGGGAGACCATTCCCTCCTTATCAAATCCTCTGGTTTTAACCCTTTCCTTCCTGCAGTCAGGACTTAAAGGGTGCATTTCACACAGACCACATGGAGAAGACAAGGGGCAATGACTACAGGTTGCACTGGGAGGGGTTTCATCTCAACATAAGAAAGTAATTTTTTACTATGAAATCAGGCACTCACTGGAACAGGAGTGACCAGAAAAGTGGCTGAGTCCCCAGAAATGGTGTTTCTCAAGATGTAATTTGAGACAGTGTTGGGCAATCTCAACTAAGCTTCATTTCCCACAAAAAGGTAGACTAGATGATCTTTCCAGTTTCCTTTACAACTTATTCAGTGATCCTCTGGAGATGTGCTACCTGGTTTCAGCTGAAAATGGGAAAAATATATGTGAAATTCTTACATTGTTGACAAGAAAATCTTCCTTTCACTTTCTGTAGTTTCAGTACTGTAGTTTCAGTATTTTACCTGTAATTTCCATTTCAACTGARTTAACCAGTTAACAACATGATAAATGTCATAAATTTTGTAAAAAAAATAAATAATTTGTCACATTTTTCAGACTGTGAATTCATAAGGCACCATTCAAATTGCAAATTTATTTAAATGGGGAGGGAGAAAAAACATTTTTCAGATTTGAGAGACTAGGGAATATTTTTTGGAATCGTGTATTGTCTGAAAAAGAAAAGTCATGGAACGGTGGCACAGAAAAGGAGCAAACTCCATATTTTAAGACTGCTCACATAGATGTATCAGGTTCTGTTGTTCAAAATAAACGTTAAGGTTGAAAAAATTAGACTTTTTCCATGTATGAAAAAGKTTCTATATTAAGAAAAGCAATAGTAATAAAGTATTTGGCACATATTTTGTATTTATTTATGTGATTGAAGTGGAGAATCCTGAGCCTTCTCTTCTCCAGGTTAAACAACTGCCTTGGCAGCTCCTCATCCAGACCCTTCCCCAGATCCATCGCTCATTCTTTRGACACATTATCTACCTGTTAATGTTAGAATGTTATATCAGGTAAGGGAATGGCAGTAACTACTTTGGGTGATGGAGATTCCACTTCAAGTTTCTCTCATGGGAAGTTTCCTATTTCTTAAGTAGTTTGAAAGACAACCTTGCACACCTCAATCTTGTCACTTCTGCTCGTACGCAACCATTGACATTGAGGGCATTTCTGAAAGCAAGAAAGGAATGGTTTAGATTTATCATCAGCTATACTGTCTAACAGAATTTGACAGCATGAAACTATGTAATGGATAGAATGATTAAAATTTAAATCCAGCCATACTTWCAGTAGGTATTAAAGTCAATGCAGTTTCTAAGCCAAAAGTCATTGGAAAGAGTTAAGGCAGAAGCACTGAATCTTTTGGGGTCCATCAATTTCAATTCATTTGCTCTAATTTTATGGATCAGTACTTGGTCTCTTCACTCTAGTGTCTCTGAAATGTCAGCCCATCTAGTGACAGCTCCTGAACAAAATGACCTGCATATGTAGCTATAATTTCTACACTTTTTCAGCATTCAAATATTTAACCCCATAATGTGTGTCTGCTAAAATTAGGATAATGCAGTGGCAAAGTACACCGTGCTTTGTTTCCCTTGGCATTGCAAGTGGTATAAAATCCARTTGACTACACCTCCATGGTACATTTCTAATACTCTTGAGAGTTCAGTATGTGCAAAACAGATACCACTTGCCACTTGCCACAGGTTTTTTGAAAGTATATATTTATACACGATGCAAAAAATTAAATTATGTAAAATATATAATAATTATATATATATATATATATGTAGAAAGCAGCTGGAATTACTGTACTAATAATGTAACTGATGCACACCATAAAAACAATGACATTGCACCTGTGAACATCAACAATCCATTGGTGAAAAGGACTAGAGAGTGGAACCTCAACTACTATTTATSCTTGCCCATATTAATGGAACTTAATATCAATTTCCTAGTGCATTTCTTTGTACAAAGCTATTTTCTGCAGCAATGGTGAATATMATATACTTCTAAACTTTACATATAATTTGATATTTGCAAGAAAAGAAAATAGGAAACAATTAAAGATTTTCAAGACCRTGAGTATTTTAGAGGGATTGAGACAGTCTGTAGAAGTTTTAAAAGAAGAAAATGAGAGCACTGTGGACAAAACTAAAATCTTGCCATTTTCTTTAATTCTCTTTTAGTTTTTGTAACAGTCTCTGGAATCCAGCCCATAAGTGGAAATGCAAAGAGGAAATCTACTTGCCCTTTCCTCTGCCTCCAGTCCACTCATCATTCGCTGTTTGATATTTATGTCATGTGTCACCTGTCAAAGCATTCTTTTATGAACAAACAATTCCTGATGTATATTCATCAGCAGCAAAGCATAGAACCTTAACTACAAGGTTTCAGATGTTACATGCTTTAATTTTGCACTTCCATGATGTTTCCCAACAGTCACTTGGCTGTTTCCTCCATCCCATGTATTTCAAGAGGGAGAAGAGGCACCCTAAGAAGGACAAATCAGTTTGCTTCATTCTGCACTGAAGGAGAAAATATTTCCAGTCCCACAGATGACCAAGATTACTCATCATAGCCCTCAGGAATCAAGCCCGAGGAGTTCCAGGGAAGCTTGAATCATCATTGTGCTCAAGGGCAGAGGAGGAGTCACCCTTAATAWTTTTTTAATGTCTTTTCATTGCAGTTGCCATTAATAATGTATCTTAACCTTTAGCCCTGTGTGTTAATTTGGTCCAAAATTTTAGAGGATATACTCTATAAAGTGCACATTCATTCTTTGTCAATATTTTTAGCCATCATGTGTATAATAGGAAGTAAAGAAAACAGGCAAAGCAGTACAGAAGCTCATCCAGCCATTATGTTCACTCTGCCATTAAAGTTCACTGACTAATGGATTTCTGATGCAGATGGAAGTTTTTGCACCATTGAGATATTACTTTGACAGATCAGGCACAATAGCTGTGACTGTTAGTCTTTCAAGCCTGAAGAGTTTTCTTTCATGGCTTCAAGAGGAGCCTTCCCAGAGCAGCGAGATATTCACAGCAGACAGCATTTTAATGCAGKAAAWGAAAGAAAAAGAGAAAAGAAGAAGTTAACCTTCTTTTTTCAGTAACAAAGGACTTAACAAGCTTGCTTGAATGCTGCAAGAATAAATCAAGTTAATTAGACAAAAGCAAAGAGAAGTTCTTAAAGAACAAATGAAGTTTCACCAGGTCCACATAACGAACGGTCATCTTGAAAGTGAAATACTCYGGCAACTTGAATTATAGTTCAAAAAGTATTAAAAAGGACTAGGAAATATCAATAAACAATGTCACAATCCTGAGATTATAATCTGACATGTACCTTAACTTGGTAGAAGAATATAGACAGGTATCTGAACACAGTATTATTATTAAGAAAAATAAATAGAGCAATTAAATGAATATGAATGACTATTTGCTGTTTTTTCAGTCCTGTTTTAACATCTAGACCACTTCAAGTGCATTAACCCTTTCCAGGTGCATTAACCTCTTACTACATTTGCATTAACCTCTTACTACATTTGCATTATTCTGTTTTGTTTTTATTTTTTTTTAATTAAATTCAAGAGTTCCTCACCCCCCAAAACTAACCTTCATTTTTCTAAACAGCTTTAATGTAAGTAACTATTCTTTACAATTATGCAAAAATTAATTTTCTAATAGAGCATTGGATGAGGACTTAATAAAACAGAAATGAAGAATTCAGGATTTTATTTGAACTACATTTCAAATTCTTATTTTAGTTTGTAATTATGTTTTGATTTAGTATTAATCTTGGAAAGAGTACTCCATCACCTCTATTAAGTACTGTTGTTTACAATTTAGCCTTATATTACCCTTGTTCTGTAGTCAAAGTATTCAAGCCTCCCTGAAAATCACTCTGCTTACTTTGGCTGACTCAAAGTAAATTTTAACTCACTTTCAAAGTCCTATCAGCAAGCTCATTGRTTAGTGGGACTAATCATAGATATTGGACTGGTCATGCTCCTAACTTCAAGTCCAGTTTTGGAGAAGTATACTTTCCCCAGGCAGGAGTTTTACTGCAGTGGGTAGGTCCAGAAAGAGAGCAGGCTGGAATCACAGCAATAACYAAATCTGAGGAAGATGAATGAAAGAAAGAAACTTTAATCACATGAACACCAACCAGAACTATGTCTGACTTCACAATGTGGCTCCACCTTGGCTTCTTTCAGGCCTATTTCTTGTCAGACATCCAACTATAGAGCTCCTGCCTTTTTCTCCTGTGATTTGTACCCTCATGAGCAGAGCACCTTCAGCTTTGCCATTCAAAGTAATAACCCCCTGATTTAGGTGGTTTTAATCCTATCAGTAATATGAATAGTCTTATTTTTTGTAAGGCCCACACTAACCATATCCCCTTCAACTGAGAAATGCAGCTTTAATGYTTTTGCTTAACTCCTGCACCTTCATGGCATCGACACAGAAAGCAAGTGYAATCAACTCTATTGCACTTTATCAGGTCAATGATCCTTGAGCTAAAAGAGATTTATGTAGAGCCTCTAACGAAGTAGCAGCTGTGTGGAGTTTTTTTACAGTACCTTTTAATCTCCTGGTTTTAGCAACAAAATATTAATATCTTGAAATCAATTCAATTCAATTCAATTCAATATAGTCACTGACAAAGCAAAATGTGCCCAAAGGGGTCATCAGAATACAGGGAGAAAATAATGTGTTTTTGCCAACTACACATTGATGTAGAATATTGCTTTCACTGAGACTTCTTTGAGGGCAACAAATATCAAAAGAATATGCTGCAGTCAAACTTCTGGAATATGTTAGTTTATGTGGTTACTTATTTTACTGAAATGCCAAAAAAACCACATCAGTAGAATTACACAGGCTTGCTACATTTCAAAAATCATTACCCAAGACAGAAGTCTGCACTGGAAAATTCCTAGATCCAAGCCAGTAAAAGCAGGATAAGTGAAAGGGGATTCCAAACTCCTTAATACTCAATTGAATTTAAAATATGAATGTASAAGACACATAATGAAAGTTGAAGTTTAAACCCAACATAAAGTCATGTCAATTGCCACAGGACTAAAGGGAGGAAAAAGGTTAGATTATTCATCTTTATCTTTCCTTATACAACAATACTGTCTTTGAATGAAAGTACTAAAAACAATGTTATATCCATCTGTAGCATTAATAGGATTAAAAGGCCTCTTTGCTGTATACCCTGCATTACATAACTGACTTTATTATAAATTCACCTATATTTTTATCTTTTTTTATTTCACAATCAATTCCAGAGCTCTTCTCAGAAACGGAATTCTTGTGTTGAAATACAAGCATTTCAGCAACAATAGGGCCAAATTTACATGTGATGTTTTCTATCTAATCTAAGGAGAAGTCTTACACCTTTGAGATTTTACCATCGCTGTTCAAGTTTTTATGGGTATTTTGGTATAGATTTCTTTTTCTCTATTTTTTTCTTCAGTTGAATGAAGGTGAGAAAATAGATTCTGATGCAATAACATCAGTCCCAGTTGATTTGAGAAGATTCTAAATATAATGGAACAGACAGTAAAATTGAAAGATCTAGCAACARTGATGGGATAGATCCTTGTGCAATGCATGAAGAGTGATTACTGAGTGTATCTCTGGATGATTTTACAGCTTCAGCTCCAATTCAGTTCCATTTTTCCCATCTGCCCTGACCCTGTTTAGGTTCCTGTCAAAACCAGCACTCCAAACTGTYGCCAATTTAGGTTTTCCAACTTACTGCTTAATATAGATGTGGTTCTGAGTAGCTATTTTTCTATAAAATAAGGTGTCACAAATGGAAGACTTGTAAATATGTCTTCTCTGTAGTGATGACAAGCTTTGTTTTCYTGCTAGCAGGACATTTAAATTGTACTGCTTGGCTGCAGAATCTCATGCTGTGCTGCTGTATTCAGAAACCATTATCACTCTAGGAAATAATAGTAAGTAGATATATTAATTAGRAGCTTTGAAAAGTAATGACAAAGATAAGATTTATCTGMATCTCTGTTATTCACAGCTATGTGAAACAGAATAGCTGAGGAATGACATAGTAATTCAAGTCAATCCATTTTATTGTAAATAAATTCATCTGGTAATARTGTGGGCTAGGAAGAAAGACTCAAAAAGACGAAGTTAAACAAGGTTATTTGACAATGAAATTCATATGAGAGGTTTACCATAGGCCTTGGACAAATCATTGCATTGCATTTCTGCATCTCCAAAGCAAATTTGGGTCAGCAGTTAATAATTTCTCAGAGGATAATGATTAATGAAGGCAAAGCTACTGTGTTGCATAACCACTTAGCATTGTTACCACTAAGGTTGAAGAATGACTTAGAAAGATAAATTATTTAGATTGAATATTAGCAAAATTTTCTTCAGCCGAGGGGTTGTCAAACATTGCAAMAAGCTTCCCAGGGAAGGRATTGATGATATTTAAGAGATRCATGGAWGTGTCACTTAGGGACATGGTTTAGTGGTGAACTTGGCAATGTTTGATTTACAGTTGGACTTGATGATTTAAAACATTTTTTCAACATAAATTATTTTAAGATGTCATTTAAAGAAAATSTAATGATCTAAGGCTATTAAACATTAACAGTTTACCTTAGCTGTTTCTATTAATTTTAAAAATCTCTTGCTAAAGAAATTAGAAGAAAATTGAGAAAGCCTCAGCTTTCTCACTCCTCAAAGAATGAGAGGAATGAGAGGAACCTACCTCACCCTTGGAAGAGGATGACTTTTAYAATGAAGCCAAACAAACAACATTAAAATTATCAAGGCAAATACTCACCTCCACATTTGGTAATAAGCATTGCTGCAATGGAAATTGAAAACTAAAATATTTTCTTTGTATATATGAAGTCTAAATGAAGTCAATATAAYTGTGCTTGTATTTCATTTGAATCTGGTCACCAGTTCATGTCTAACACAGAAAAGAGAGATTCAGTTGTTTGGAAAGAAACAGGTTAAGCATAAACTCTCAAATATAGCTTGGGATAAACTTTAGACTTTCACAAAATATTTGGAGTTCTGCAAGGAAAGTACAAGAAAAGGTCTCTTCGAGGGACTAGAAATTGAARCATTGCATTAAATTGAAAAATAATAGGCATAGAGATATTAGAAGAAATTCTTTACTTTGAGTGTGGTGAGGCCCTGGCACAGGAGAAGTTTTGGAAATGTTCAAGGCCAGGCTGGATGGGGCTCTGAGCAACCTGGTCTAGTAAAAGGTGTCTCTCCCCATGGCAGGGGGGTGGAAAGAGATGACCTTTAAGGTCCTTTGAAATCCAAACCATTCTTTGTTTCTAAAGTTCTATGATTGCCAGACATACATTCAATTTTACATACTGCCAGAGGTTGTTTCACTGTCCTTTCTAAATACATACACACATAAATACACCTGTGTGTTTTTTGTCTGTGTGTGTGCAGGAGTCTCTGTAAGTGTGGCAAAATCCAGGCATAATTTTCGTTCCTGGTTCACCCTGTTTAGCATAGAGAAATCAGATGTGATTACTAYGAAAGACAGACAGTGCCTGGCATGTTGCCACTCTGGACAAACAATAGATGAGGATGACTGAAGCTCTGGTGATCTACAGCTGCTTTTGCAAAAGTCTGGTGATGAACAAGGAAGGAAATGATGTAATTTCAGATCACAGATGACTGTAATTGATTGTGATTGGAATGAACATTGCAGAAGAAGGGTAAGAAAGTAAAGCTGAGCACAAACACGAGGCTAGAGAATGAGAGTGGAGTGGGATGCTCGATAGAATTGGCCTTTGTGAATAACACTTTTTAATAGCAGACATACAAATCCCAGTGCCTCTGTCAGAATTTAGGATCGCCTGATTTATCTGGTTTCTTTTCTTTAAAGAATGTTATAAAATAAAAGAATTCTCATGTTTTTCCTATAACAGTAATGAAAAGAAGTAGCTCTTTCTGGAACGCTAGGCTTTAGGACATAAAATGAATTCTTATTTGGTGATTGAGCTGAGACAATATTTATACCCCACAAAGTATAGTACATAATTTTGTGAGTTCTCATCAAATAGCATAATGAGTTTAAATGTCAATTGTTTCTTTCAGACCTCACCTATTTTCCTGATTGACAAGCTATGCAACAAATTTTGCGGAGAAACACAACATTTAATTTTCTTTAGAATGCTAGGGACAGTTATGAAACTTAAATTACCTTTCCTTTAGAAGAGTTTCACATGAAACCAATGTCCATAATTTGCACTTTAAYAATGTTTTCTGTATTGAGTTTAAGTCATACAAACTCTTATGCAGGTGCTTAACTTCATTCACCAGGACTCAAACAGTTGATTTCACTTCTCCATCTGGGCTATGTTGCCACTCGTTCCATTGGCCAAGCATTCAGCTCAGCTTATACAAATACCCATATGAACAAAAATGCAGTGTATTTGGCACACTATCGAACACAAGGGATAGAAAGGTGATTTATCTCAGAGATTGCTTACTTCCTGATTTACATAGAGTGCAATGTGTATGKGCTAGTTCAAGAGAATTGAAAAGTTTCTGAAAATATTTTGAATCCTTCTGTGAATGCAAAAAAGAAAAAAGACCTGTGAAAATCCAAAGCATTGGTGCTAGCTAAGGTGTTTTAGAGAATGCATTAGATAGGAAGAAAATTGCAGAAAAAGATCCAAGAAAATATGTATCATTTCCTGGYCTTTACTGTGAGGCCAGTAATTCTCTGCTGTTGCCTCCACTGCACAATTCTCAGTAATTCCACAGTGAATAATTTTCATTTATCATGGAGTTCTTCATGAAGACACTTCCAGGTTGGACCTTGGCATTTTATAGTCATGAAAATTTGAGCTGTTTAAACTGTGTGGGAGAGGCAGTTGAGAATGCATTGTAGAAGCATTCAATTAAGGGTCTGTACAGAAAACTTTGTCCTGCTGCTCTAATGTTCCCCCCTCYTTATTAAACCATTGGTGTAATAGAGGCTGGACTAAGGTGTCTTCTGTCCTACCAGATAATCTGTATGAGTATCATCTGGCCAGATGTTAAAACCACCTCCCCTATTTTTTTATTATTCCAGGCAAATTGTTTTACTTCTGCTTTATCATTCCTGGAARTCACTATCAATTGATCATTACCTCATGCTCCTACAAGGAATGAAGATCAAATCCCTACAACCATTAGGGTAAATTGGAACTAACTTCTAGCCATGCAGATCAGTCTCCAGATCCCTCACCAGATCTGGTGGAGACTAGAAGAAAGAATTATAGAGGAAAGAGCAAAAGCAGAACTTTGGGTGGCAGTTTCAGCATCAATAAAGTATCATTAGTCTGTGGGTTGAGAATTCAGCACAGTTTGAGGSTCTAATAGTGTTGAACTTTGTGATATTATTAAAATCTGATGGGAGAAATGGAAAGTTAACTTTTTCTCATATGTGATATGCTGTCTGTTTCACATGAAGCTAGGTTACACACACACACATAGAAGAGAAAAGTTTTCTTGTGYATTCAAATGTTCATGCTAAAGCCCATATTTTCAACGTTAGTCAGGAAATTGCAACTTCAGGGGGATGTAAATATAAAATTGTGTTTCAAACATCCAGSTCCTACTGCAGGTCTTTCATGGAGYCATGATAAATCTATTTAAAGTAACCTTCTGACTTCATTTTAACAATGAAAAGARCTGTTATTCAGGACTGTCACTGTCAAGTGGTACATATTATTCAATATCTGTATGGTTTTGCACAAAATATTTATGGTCATCCTGTATCCCAAAATTTCTTTGTTTTGTTKGAGCTTTCTGTTTGTTTATTTTGTTTTGTTTAATACAATAAAACCAGTTTTATAGTAACTTAGCTGCTTATAATAATTTATATATTATTCTAATAACTTTTGTTCTACATTAATTTTGTAATTAACAATGAGAATGGAGATCATGGCTGACAACATTCACAAGCCAGGCTTCTAATTCCTTGATTAGCTCCAGGCAGGAGAATTGGAAACTGACAGTTGGATTTGTTTTCCCCATGGGAATGATATAGGCATGAAGAGAAGGTACTGGGAAAAAAAATAAAAAAACAAATCCCAAATGTCCAAAATACGAAAGTATTTTGTGGCCCAAAGAACTGAAGTGGTTAAATTTAGTTTCTAGTGCAAGAGATCTTAGTATGAATTCTCAAGAGTTATTTGCCAATAGTGACAAAATTTTTCAAGACAAAAAAGCAAGGTTTCTTCACGCGTTCCATTGTTTTATGGGAAAGATTGGTGTTTAGAGTTGGAAAAAAAATTATGCATATTCTGAATATTCTCAGTAATATTTCCTAGGTAAAGACAACATGCTTGCACCAGCTTCCACAGAAATCAGTGCTCATATTTTTTGAATTTATGTGACTCTTCTTCAAAGGCAGTTTCAAGATGTAATTTTGTCATGTAACTCCAGATCTGAGTAGACTCTTCACAGTGGAAAGACTTGCTTAGCCTAAGATGATATGAGAGAAATGGCATCAAAATGAAAAAAAAAAAAAAAAAATCATTTATTTTAGCCCATATGGCTTGCTGTTTGGAAAATAAATAGATCTCTGTGATTCATGGGATCAATATCAAATTGCAAGACAGAGAGTTGGTTTCTCAAATTTTGAAGATATGACCTTTRTAGTTTTCCCACAAAAGTCCTCAATATAATTTCTTCTTGATTTTATTGAATCAGGTTTCTGTCTGTGCTCAAATGAGATTTCTTGAACCTTGCTACTCTGGGAGTCAGAACTGGGCATTTCACCTATTAATAAAAGATCGTTTGTCTTCCTTAGTATAGGGAAAACTCAGGTAGTCATAAATTCATAAATGAAGTGCTGTATATATTCCACCATGTTAGAGTCCAGAACATGAAATTCAATAWTCATTCAGAAAGAACAGCAGTGTTCATAAAATACTGAGTTCTGTAGTTTTAAATRTTTTAATTTCTGTGGTCCATATTCCTGCCTTCCATATACTTTCACCCTGCWTCCATCTTCTGTTTATATCAGTGGAGTAATTGCAAACACATTTTCCTATTTATTACTGCCTGCTTTGAGCTTGGAGCTGGGCAGAAACTCAGAAAGTTAAGATTAATCTGGAAGATTAATATCTAATTGAAGAGCATCACACAGTGTAATGTCAGAGAGAAAAGGAGGAGAAGATCAGTTTCAGCACTTGTTTTCTCAAAAAAATTAAAATGTCTTACATGATTTTTTCCAGCTCCATCCAAGCAGCTCATAAATGTAAAGAACTCTATTTCCAGTAAATCTAAATTGGCTAACTGACACATGGATTTACAATCCGCTTATTCATCAATGCCAGTGACCCATTTTCCAAGGTTTTTTTAGGAGAAAGACACTGTGCAGAAAATTTATCAATTGTTTGGTTTTTTTGGGTTTTTTTTTTTTGTGGTTATCATTTGCTTCTCACATAGTCTATCACTCTGAATTTGTACCTAAGTGTTCTAGTCATTTGATTACACAAAAAAAAAACTACTCATAGCCATTTCTAGTCCTCAAGGTTAGAGAAAAAGATACTGTAAGAATTAATTCAAACTCTTCTAATAAATATGAAAAGCAGAAAAAATAAAGGGTTTTGTTGTTTCTTTTGTTTTATTAATTACTGAAAAACAATGTTATTTCTTTTAATTATTATCAATTTTATTCAAGGATCTTGATTTGTGTTACTGGAATGTTTGTGTTTACAATTGTCTATATCTGTTGGGTCTTTATGTTTTATTGACTGAATATTAGGCCTAAAAATAGCCAGTGTCAGACAGTTTTAACAGGAAAGATAGAAGATTGGTTTCATTGACATTTACCAAACACTCAAATGTCATGTATCCACGTCTAAAAGTCCTAAAGCTGCCATCAGATTCAATTATAAAAAGAGGAGAATGTAATCAACAAGAAATGAATTTTAAAGGCTTTATTAATACCTTAGAAGAAAATCAAATTTGAGTGTTTATACTGCAATTATATTGCTCTCACCTTCTAGCCACTGTTAGCTTAAAGCCGACTTTAAAACTGTTATGAGTTAACTGATTCTTCCAGAACAAATTGTCCTTACTCAATATCAACTCCTTTATTTTTTCACATTTCTTCCCAACTGTATATCAAGCAAAAATGCATGCTGTAATCCACTGCTGTTTCAAAAAAAAGTAGTCATATTGTGCATTTTAATAAAAACCCATATTTTTATATGCATGTGCAGTTGGAAGTAAACATAAGTTGTTATTAATAAAACCATCATGGTCACTTTTAAAAACAAAATTCTAAATTTATATAGAATTATATAGAACTATAAATCTAAAATTATAAAATTTTGTTAAATGCTAAGAGGCTTTTTATGCTTTGACTTCTTTCTTCTCAGAAGATCATCMGCTGGGAATYTGTATTGTAATWCCASTGAAGCACTTTGCTACATTAAGTAKCCTCAAAAATGAAAAAGAWTAAAAAGYTATGAAAAAGTGGAAGGCAGCCAATATCTTACCATACTGTAAAAACTTCAATAATGATGACTGAAAATTGTTGTCATATTTAGCCCATACTTTGTCAMAATAATCTCACAGGTACTTTCATAATGTGCTGTGAAATTTATTTTACCTTTCTAGCTTTTTTTCAATCTATTTGGTCATGCTTCAAGAGCTGAATTGCTCAAATCACTTCTGGTCGAAAAGAAAACAAAAGTTGAAGTGTAGGGAGACCAGAATGATAAATGCTACAATGCTATCTAAAAATTAAGAGTTTATCTGCAGTATGGCTATCAGGGACTGTGGGAGCACCAGTCCAGTTTTGTAATCAACTAAGATGCAATCCATAAAAAATGAGGTTCCCTAAAATTTACTGGCATTTCAGCACTCTAGATTTGCAATTTTATCAATGATTARAAATCCTGGAAGAGAACTTTCCTGAAGTTCAGACATGGAGAGAAGATAAACCTGTGAATCCAGAATCCATCTTGGGCATTGTTAATAGGTGAGAGGACATCAGGTGAAAAAATGGGGTTACAAAGTACTTGTGGAACTGATTAATGGAATTAAATGCTGTTCAAGTAAGGGTAAGGACAAGAATGACATAGAAGCAAAAGTCCAGGGTTGTTCATTTGCCATCATCAGGATTTCTGGAAGTGACTGAAATAAGGARCATGCTTTATGATATCATTGGGGAGAGAAGATTAAACCTTTGAGCAATCAATTATTGTCAATTAAAGGAATGTTTGGGGAAGTGTCACCATATGCTTGTTTTTTCACCMTTCCCTAGGTATCTAATCTTGGCCTCTGTCAGTAGGAGAACACAACACTAGATGGATCTTTGGACCATTCTTTCCATATTACACTCAAAGGCAGAGTGAGCAAAGCAACCTGTAACAAAGTAAGTCACTTACTCAATCTTAGACAGCGAACAGACACAGTTAGAGTAGCTCTGTCTGCTTCTTGATGGACWGGTTCCACTTCAAAACAGAGTCCACCTAACTGCTTCGTCTGAACACACTCACAAATGACTGAGGCATCTGCTAAARGACAATTTTCTCACATTCCTGGAACACACAGGTAAGCTTTTCAGTAAAACTAGAAAATTACTGCCACAGAGGTTCAAAAAAGGACAAGAGAAAAGCCCCTTAGCACATACTTTCATTATGTGTAGTTTCTTGAATCTGCTCTATATTTTAGCATGACTTTTAGCAAACCACAAATAGAATTCATCTCAGATGCCTTGCTCTCAGGATACTTTTTCCCTTCAGATTATTGAATATTATGGGTTTATTTATCCATCAGACAGGTTTCCCAGTATGAGCTGTGTCATTATGCAGTGTGTCGTACACAGACCATCCTATAAGCAGAAGGCTGTAATAACATGCAGATATTCAGTGCAGCCTGTACAAAAAGATAAATATATTTTACTTTCATTCTATAAAGAAAGATTATTCATCTTTCTTTTATCAAATGACAATTCATCATTTAATTAATGATTAACCAATTTGTTGACAAAATTATCATGTCCATGAGCCATTTGGTAATGAAATGGTCATATTTTTCAACAGCAATTTCAAAAAACATCTCAAAAGTAAATAACTATTATCTAATTAGAATAATTCATAATTTGTTTCTCGCCTATTATTTTTTTTTTAAAAAATTAAATCATCACTATTTCTCCACTTGGGAAGTCAACAAAATTATAACACCTATGGCAAATGTATAGATTTGCTCTAGGACCCAAATTCAYTGAAATAAACCATGTTACTCATATTGGTTATGTCAGAACACCCCCTACTATAATCACATATTCACAGATATGTTACATTTAGTGAAAATGCTTAGTGTAAAAAAACATTGAAATAGTAAAAAAACACATCCAAATACGTTGTTTTAAAGTTCAACCATCTGCACATTGCAGACAGTAATTAAATAAATCATTAATAGATGTAAGATGAAAGTCCGCTTGCATGTTCTTTTGCTAACTGCTAAAAAGCCTAGAAAAAAATATATCAACAAAATTTTACTTTTAAAGATAAACACTCCAGAACTTTTCTGTCCCTAAAGCTCTGTGGTAATTAGAAAACAGCCAAGGTCTCATGACACTTTCAGTTCCAGTTAAGAAACTGGAAGCTGAATAACCAAGTGGAAAAAATGTCTTTTAAGATGTATAGGGAAGTGAACATGGATTTGTCAAGAAAAAAGCTCTGTCAGACCAATTTAATTTCCTTCTTTGACATGGCAATTAGATTTGGGAACAGAAAAGAAGTTGCAAATGTCATTTTTCCATGCTAGTAAAGGCTTCTGACACATGACATTCTTATGTGTAAATGAGAAAACACGGTCTTTCAGAAAATAATATACTGGACTGTGAACTCATTGGAAATCTGGGCACCTCTCAGTGCTATTAGCAATGAAAAGTTATCAAGCAGGATCAGACTTTTGCTGTTTTCAACATTTTTAGTAACAGAATGAAGAAATCCGCTCATTCAAAACACAAATTAAATCACTTTGAAGGAGATTGCTCATATACAGGASAGGGAATATGAGACTCAAAACGATCTTGAAAAATGGATATATGATATGAAAGATGCATGATGTGCTTTAAAAGAGGAAAGGGCAAGGTGCTGCCACTCAGACAAATTCATGTGGCCACGCAGAACTTTGTAGGCAGCAGCTCCTCTGTAAAGATATCAAGATGYATCACTGAATCTCAAGATAAAGGTGAATCAAGAACATCTTGACATCCTGAAAGAGAGTGATCTGGTCTAGTTGGTGACTAATAGAGGACCAAAATGGTCAGCCACTGAGGAGAGGAACAATAGTTGGAATGGCTGTGAATAAACAAATGCGCCCTRTGGTTTCCTGGACTTCTTGACTGTGTGCCAAGCTTCAAGCCACCGTATTTTAAAAGTGACAAAAAAGTGGTTGGTCACCAACTAAATATGTCCTACTTGAGATGTTTTAGTCAAAAGAAATGACTGCTGAGAATGAACATGTTACAGCTGTCCAAAGACTTAACTTTCTAAAAGAAAGAAGAGCTWTAAAGATAGGATTTACATGTCTTTACCCATAGAAAGTTTAACAACAAAGTAGAAAATTACCCTGGAAATTTTCTAACATAAAATCAGCTAACATATCATGCCCAAGGACAGGGGAACAGATTTGATGATCTCTCACAGGTCAGTGATTCTGTGACTTGAAAATATGTCTCTTGCATTTGCTTTATTGAGTGAATTTTTAATTAATTTTTTTCCCACAATTAATTTTTCTCAGTGTATGTTTAACACTAGTAGTTGAAGCCATTTTAGTTAACAGTCATCTAAAGTAGACATCTTGAGACCAGATTACCTTTTTAGACTCTATTTACCCRAGGTACAGTAGTGACCTTTTGTGGAAAATCACTTCACCTCTATTTGACGAAGGATTTAGAAAGAAATTTMTTTTCCCAGTGGCTACAGGAGAAGCCAGGACTAGTTTAGATGAGATATCTAATTTGGATGGCTAGCATTCATTGAAAAAATGTTATTCCCCTTTCAAATATTAATTATTCTTTCCGATCATTATAGAAWGAGATCAGTAGTAACATTAATCTCTTTACATATAAACTTGTTCTGTTATTTGTTATTGCTTTAGTTAGTTACATCTGGGGAAAGGCAGGAAAAGACTCATATGTTTCATGGAGGACATTTTCTCAAGGGGTCTTTGGTTGGCATTTGAACTATTTACACATGTGTCCACACAACACTTGTATCTTTTACACAGATGGGCAAAAACCTGAAGCAAGACTATAAACAGAGCTTTGTTTTCCTTTCAGAGCTCCTGGATATGACTGAGAAATTGGGTTTTGGTYACTATGTAACTTTATCTAAAACAAGTGACAAATGTGATTATTTTTATTTATACCATGTTCTCTTAAAATCCATTCTTGCTCAGAAAATCTATAAGAAAAAACCCTAATTTCCAAATCTAATTCTTAGAGAAAAGGGCAAGTTGTCCTTTGTAAGCGAAAGTGATAATCTCCAATAAAGACAACACTCCTTGACAAATTCACAGAACCTATTACTGACAGGAAGAAAAATCCAAATAAAACATCTGTAACAGAAATAAGAGATAAAACTTGAACATTCATGTGTCAGCTTTTTGGGAGAATACTTTACTGTCTCTCTGTTTGGAGGTACTTAGATGTTGATAATATGATARCGTGAGAGAAGAGAGAGGAAGGGAATTCAGCTGTGCTATTTTTGGTTTATAGCTAGTTAGCTTTGAATAGTATGTTTCATTCATTCATCCARTTTGCAGTAGATCACATTTCCTCCTATGGCAGGTGCTGTTTTGCAATCCCAGTGATTCTGGCCAGAAGAAGCAGAGTTACCAGCTCTAGAGTCAACCCATGTATATGTTCTCCAAGTCTGTTTTGCCCAAATCCACACCCAGGCAACAATCCACAATTACAAAATTAACTTAGTTTTCTCACTACTTAAGCTTCAAATGAGTCTGAAATGGTGAAACCTCCTAACAGGACATTACCTTGTGCCTTTCATCATTAGCAGGACCTTTATCYTCACAGTTAAACTTCTAAGCAACTCCTCACTTCAAAGAAATTATGTGATGTTTTGCATAAAAGTAAAAATTACATCTCCCTCCTCACCATCATCAAGTTTTCCATTGATGTGGAAGGAATTGAAAAAGCATATAACAATCTCACTATTATTGAGTGACCASGGTTTCTGCTCTGTGGGAGCTTTTTCTGAAGCTGAGATTGATATCTTAGGGTAGAAGAAGGTTATTTCTAGGCTTTTTACAATTTTGCAAAGGTAAAGCAATGTTACTGAATGTTCAGGAATAAAATGKCTCCCTAAAGTTGTCCAAACCTACAAATTAGGAAGGGGTAAAGACTTTAGGGATAAAGATACCTTCTGCCTTCTGAATCTAGAAACCCTCCCWAACAAACAAACAAACTTTAACAAACGGCACACCAAAACCAAAAATAAAGCTCTGGATTTCCTGTGGACCTAAAAAATTTCTGAAAGCTTGCTGTCAGCAAAGCCCTGGATTGAGGAACTCTGAAAGTCCTTAGACTACAGAATTTATATGAAAATGTGTTTACCTCTGGGAGCCTTTGTTTTATCATGCATGAGTAGATTTTCACTTGCTCTTAGGCAGGGTTGCATTATAAGTTCCTCATTCCTCCTGATCCTCTATTTTAAACCCCATGGAGAAGAGTTGCTACAGGACCAACAGTACAGAATATCTTGCAATAGAGATCTGAGAGTTTGAAGTCATGGGTCTTTAATGCAAGCSCAGTTTTAACACATTGCAAGTAATATTTGAATTTTCAATAAATAGAAACTAAGTAATTGTTGCTCCATTCCAGGAGTAATATTTATGAACATTAGAAGAACATTTAATTTACATCACATTTAAAAAATTGGCTTTATTAATTGAATAAGTTAGGAAGAAATACAAGTTATGTAACTTATACTTTCCTTCATTTTTAATTCAAAAAACTCAACCACAGTCTTATAATCTCCTTCATAACTGGAATTTTGCTTTGCTTAAAATATCTTTTATAAAATATTAATTTGCAAGGTGAGCGGCAGGGAAAATTGAGCTGTGTCCCATCTTCATGTCAGCTGGGGATTCACATATTCTCCAAGCATTTTAAGAGCAATACTAGAACTCATTTTCAGGACTAAAGCTTCCCCCACATGCCCATTTAATCTGATCAAAGACAAGAAGMGAGAAAAAGATGGGAGTGACTGAGTGGGCAAGACCACAAGAAAAGGAAACTGTGTTTTTTTTCTTATTAACAAATGTCCTGAGCATCACAGTCAGGACCCTGTCCTCGCCCTCCAGCCTTGGACATGTTTGCTACAAAATCCTTATTATTCCTCTTTTGGCCAACGTAAGGTTTAGTAAAATTAAGGGGTATAAGGAAAGAACAGCATGCCATGAGCTTTAGTAAATTATGTGTGCAGTATATTCCATAGTCACAGGATATGGTCTCCTTTGCTCACTGTCTGAGTATATCAAATACTGGCTCTGCAGAGGYATCAGGACAGGCGGGATCAGGGGGCTGAAGCCARTGGTCTGAGGYTCAACAAGGCCAGTTYTGGATCCTACCCTYYAAGTCACAAGAACCTCCTGCAGGGCTACAGGCTGGGGACAGAATGGCTGGAAAGCTGCTGTGGGGAAAGAGCCTGGGAGTGCTGCTCAATGGCAGCTGAACATGAGCCCACGTGAGCAAGAAGCCAGTGGCCCYTGACCTGGATCAGCAATGGTGWGGCAGCAGGACCAGGGCAGGGATTGTCCCGGCATTTGGGGCACTGGTCAGGCCACACCTCAGATCCTGTGTCTATTTCTGGGCCACTCAATGCAACAAAGACATTGAGGGTCTGGAGTGTCCAGAGAAGGGAACAGAGCTGGGGAAGAGTCTGGAGCACAAATCTGGTGAGAAGCAGCTGAGGGAGCCAAGAGTGTTCAGCCTGRAGAAAAGAGACTGAGGGGGAATGTTTGGAGGGAAAGAAAGTTGTAGCCGGATGGGGTCAGTCTCTTTTCCCAATTAATAAGCCATAGGAAGAAATGGCCTCAAGTTGTGCCTGGGAGATTTAGATTTGATATTCAAAAAAAAGCTCTTCTCAGAAAGCATTTTTAAAGGAAGGGCTGTCCAGGGGRGTAATGGAGTCACCAGCTTTGGAGGTATTTTAAAAATGTACAGATGTGGTAGTGAAGGACAKGGTTTAGTGCTSGACTTGATGGTGCTGGGTTAATGGTCTTAAAGTTCTTTTCCAATCAAAATGATTCTAYCATTCTGTGATTTCAYGGACAGTTAATTTGATCTGCCTTGATAATCCACAAGTCAAGAAAATGCTTAGGTAGAAATTATACCATATTTTTTCTGAAATAACATTTCAGAATGAGTCTGTCTGAACATGGTGACCTTTTGATGACATGATGGAACAGAAAAGAAAAGCTGCATGGACAGCTCCAGAAGTGTAGGCAGCTGCCAACACAAAGAAAAAGCAGTACTAATCAAAGTGGTAGAGTAACAAAATTTTAATCCAAAGATTAAAAAAAAAAATAAAAAAAAAATGCAATGAAGTGAGAATAGAATAAATTCATGGGGCAAGAGAGGCAGAAAAAAAACATGCAAAAAGTAAAAGCCTGTCAAAAATATAGCCTACAACCTGCAAGAGAATGAAGATGATGTACCAAAGGCTTAACATATACAAATATTTCTCGCATTTAAAAAAGCAGGAGATGGATTATTTGCAGGTTTTTAGGAAGGATGCAGGAACTTAAGACTACTGCAGATACCAGAATGAAATATTTGATATCTGGGAACATTTTAACAGGATAAGTAGAGAAGCYAGTCACTCAGGGGTGTCTAGGGAGAAGATAAACCATCTTCAGGATCCAATATATAGATATTCCTCTCTGGGTAAAGGGGTTARCTGGAGTCCTGTCTTAAACAGTTARGAAAATATTTTAAAATATAAAAAGCTGTCCCTGTAAACCCTGTATCAGCATTTTCTGCCCTAACATAAWTAATTTGGTAGTTAATCATAGATCRCCATATATTCTGGATCAACAAACTGTTCAGCAGAAGTGTGTAACTCAGATTTGGTCTGGAAGTGTTCCTTCTTTTAAGTGATATCTCCACTTGARCAAAACATCAGATCAATAAGAATTTCGCTTGCTGACATAGTCCTGAGGTTATTTATCTTCTAAAGAAAGAATTCTGCTTCATTAAATGTGCTGCCTTCAGACCAGCAATTTTTGTTCTGGTAATACCAAGATTTTGGTATTTTGTTCTGGTAATACCAAGATTTTCTACAAGCAGTCCAATTCTTCATTGTTGTTATGTTCAAAATCTTGTTTATATGCAAAGAGAAAGGCATACATATATATATACAAATATGCATATTAGGCCAAGAATTTATTGTTAGCATGACTGAAATATTATTAGTATAAATCAAAGATTATGAGTCTAATGTAATTGCTAAAAAAAAAAAAAAAAAAAAAAAAAAAAAAAAAAAAAAAAAAAAAAAAAAAAAAAAAAGAAAGAAAGAAAATCAATGCAGTTAAAACTGTTATAGTTTTAAGACATAGGTTACACGCCTTAGTTCTGACTCCTTCTGGAGCTATGCTCAGCCTGCCACTGCTCCTCTATGTCCTAAAGTCAGGAGAGCTTGTGCTGTGCTGAGAGATGGCCTGTGCAGGGTTTTCAGCATCCTTTGCTGGCAGGATTATGCTGCTGAAGTTGATTACTCTTTCCTCCTTGTTCTAGGATTCACTTGGGGTTATTTGTATATGTTTGATAATACACTTTATAGCTTTCTGGTCCTTCACTGGTCTGCAGCTCCACATGTTCCATACTATTTCTGTGTTGCCTTTGTCACTCCTAGGTCACATTTTTTGCATGTCTGCCTTTCAGTGAGGGGTCAGGGTTGAGCTGTATACACCCTTTGTCCCATTTCCCTCAGCTGTGCTCCTCTCAGCAGCATTCTGGGCTCCAGATGACAAAGCCTCCGCTGTTATACCCGAGCTGTCGTTCTCTACACTACATC
>NW_026623385.1:684422-699173 GCF_030028575.1 Malurus melanocephalus | reverse complement strand
TGCTCTCTATTTTAAACTGTGCTTGTATCACACAAATATAAACAAAAGTCATGTGATACAGCCCTGGTCAGCTAAAGAAAATGCTGCCACAGCTAAACCAAGAAAAATGAAGCTTCAGGCAGGTCAAGAAAAATTAATACAGAGGATAATGGATAATCCCTAAAGCTGAGGTCTTGGAAACTCAGTACAATGCTTATGGACCATTACCAGCAACAGCAATGCTGTGCTGGAGAGCTCCAGGTTTATTTTGTGCAGAGAACAAGCACAGGGGATAAAAGGATGATATCCAGGTGCTGGGCCTTCTGACTAAAGCGTGTGCTTAAATGTAAGTGCATAAAAATGTGTTGCTTATTTCAGTTCTGGCAGTGAAGTGTTTGCTGTCATGCCATTTGTGAGCAGAACGAAACCCTGCTATCACAGCAATGAGCACCACTTCATTACTGGAATTGAAACCAGAAACTTACATTTAAGCATGTCCTTTAAAGACTTTGTAAAGTAAAAATAAAGTGCTCAGTATAGTGCAGAACTGAAACTGATGAARAATAACATGCTCAGAGCTCACTGCAGGATTCCTGAACTGATTTTTGTGAATGTGTTAAGTGCTGTTGKTTGAGGATGGAAGAAGGGTTTTGAGGTTGCAAAAGTGAAAACACCTTTTTAAAGACGATTTACTTTTGAAGTGTAATTTTGGAATACTTTCCCCAAATCCTGGTGTGAGTCTTCTCTATTTATATTATTTGAAGATGCCTTTGTCYAACAGTTGTTTTTGTTGGGGGTTTTTATTATTCTCCTACAAATTAGTACAGCAAAGGTAAAGCACAAGTAATTAAAAAGTTAGAGAAGCAAAAATTATGAGAATCATTGTCTTGTTTTCTTTAATAAATAAAAACAAATTCTGTTTGAAAAAGAACATCTGTTTTAAGATACTGTGAAAAACATTTTGTCAGAAAATTGCTTCCTGTGTAATTTTCAAGTTCCATTAAAAATCTGATTTCTCTTTTCTTATAAATTCACTTCTTAAATGATGGGCAGTACTTCAGAACCAACGGAGTTCAGTTATAAAAATAGATTTATTTCTGGTACTTAAGGACTGGCTTATATTATCTGAACATTTACTTTTTGATAGACATATAAAATAAGCCATAGTGTCTCTGCACACACGTATSAAAAACATCATATGCATGTGTAAGATGTGAGAAGATGGGGGAGAAAGAGGTTTGGGTTTACATAGATTTATTGAGGAGCTTTCCAATCTTTCCACAATCTGTTATAAATTAATAGAGGGGAAGCATCTTCAGTTCTTCCCTGCTTATTCTTTACATACAGAGAAATTGCAGGTGAGTGATTACAATCAGCATGAGCTATTTAGGAAAATGGGCAAATGRAACTACAAGGCAGCAAAAGGATTCCACAGTTAAGTTAGAAGGTAAACCAAGGTATTTTTTTAAGCTGCCTGGGAGCTTGCTTTTAAATTTCAACCAATTTAGATTAGAATTGCTTGTATAGAGTCAACTGCTGTTTAGCAGAAAGCTTAAAAAAATTAAGATGATTTACAACTGGTAGCAAACATTCACTGCTGTCCATGGCAACTCTAATGCAAATGCAGAGAGAGGAAGTTCTCTGAAGAATGCCAAGGAGCCCTGTTCCATTCACTGAGGAGGAGTAATTAGACAGTTCCACTTAGCTCGCAAAAAAAAATCTGTTTTACTCTGCAATACATGATTTAAATAAGATCATAAAGGAGCCTACTAAGCAGTTGTTGWCATTAACCAGAATGCTTTTTTTCAGTGAGTTATGTTTCCTTTATCCATTTATGCATTCCCAGCCTGACTGAAAGAGACATAAACTGGAGTTTATTATGGCACTTATTAAGCACAGCCCTACAATCAGGCTAACACAAAAATGCTGAAAAATATTTTCAAGCTWAGAGAATTTGCCACTGAAATTACTGAAGTTTAGCTTAAACTAGATTGACAACAGAGGAGATAAAATTATATAAAACCTGGAGTCTCTAGAGCAAAAGAATAARCTCTGTAATTTAAAAGAAAATCTGATAGCTGTTTTACTGTTTGATTTTGAAAATTTCTGTCAAGCAACACATCATTTATCCTGCATGCTGTTTTATCTTCACTTTTTAAAGAAAAATCCCACCCAGAATCTTGTGAGATGTTTTAGTAGTTAATCTGTTGGGTTTTTATTTTTTTTTTTTTTTTTCCAAAATCTAATCCGAAGTCTGCAATTCTTGGAAAGTATTCTAATAATAAGGTAAAAATAGTTGAAAATGCTCAGCAGTGACATAGTTGAAAAGGTGACACAATTTAAAGTGACTGGATTGAATTGCTGGAATAACATTATGATTCATAATTAGATCTATTCCCAGATATGTTGAGTCTTTGGACRCTCACATCTTATCCCGTGATCTCACTGGAGTAGGACTGATTTAGGAGCCATAAAAGGCAAGAGGCAAGGATAACTTGTCTCCTAAAAACTGAAGGTCCCCACTCTCATTCTTCAAATCTGGCACTTAAGACTWCTTGACAAATTTCTGAAGTGGTCTGGACTCTGATTGTTGCTAAAACCTGTTCCATTCTTATTTTTCAGATCCTACCATCAGCAATACAGTGTATAGCATTTCTGCATCACATCACTTATGACTGTTCAGAGAGCCACCAAAATACCTCATTAATACAATACAGCTTCATGTCAAATCCTCAAATTCAGTCCACAGACATGTGCCAACTCCCATGAATATATTTGTCTATTTTATTTCCTCAAGTTTGAAGATTCTGCCAATGAAGTTTGTAATATCACATAATTGTGTGATTCAACTGTTTTGATAATGTGTTCCAGCCATCTGCTCTATCCCACTGGCTGCATTGTGGAAACTTAAAACACCACACAGCAAAGAACAAGATGACACCTCATTATTTATTTTTTCAGGTTTTTTTTTTACCAGGTAGTTTTCCAGAGTTGATCCCCTGCATCTGAACAAAAAATATATTGGCTGCTACTTCTTGATTAACGGGAAGTTTTTATAACTGAATTAGGGAATCCCTGAAAACACATGGCAGTACTTTTGAACCAGCCACTCATAACCTTGTACTTTCCTAAAAAAWGTATAGAACTTACATCAGAATAGAGATGCAAGAGCCAGTGAGACACGATATACAGTACTCGGACCTTGCTAATGAGGTGTTTTTTGAAACTTACTCATCTGAGTAGCAACGGCTGCAACGAGTCTGTTCTCTGAATTACAAAATGTCCATAAATTTAGATATAAAATTTTTATGAATATTGGACTTTTTGTTTATTATACATGCAGTCAATTTCAYTAACACTAGGGGCTAGTGATCAAAGTAATCTCAATTATTTTTAAATTTTTTGGTACCAGATGAATTAAAATTACCCAAAGCATTATATACTGGATAAAATCAGTGYTCATAGAGGTTTCTTGGCCATCTTTCAGGACAGGACTCAACTTTTAATTTCCACTTTGAATTCCAAGTCTACTGCATTCYCTCCTAAATTCAGTATACTGTGGTGCAAGCCCACACCGTCTGACTGAAAAAAAACAAACCCAGAATTTCCAAGTCACATCTCACAGGATTTTTTGAGCTTTCATCTTAGTACAATGTCTTCAAACACAGAAACAACCTCAAGTCCGGTTCAAATAAGTTATCCTGGTGATTTTTTTCTCTAAGACAAGCTGGCCTAAGTAGCACTCTGAATATAACATATTAAAAGTTTCTCCATTATCAGGTTGTTCAAAGATAGGAAAACCATCTTCACTTTTTTCACTTCACCTTTAGAAGGTGCAGTTGAAATTTGCTGTTCCACTTTCTCCTGAATTTCAGCATTTTATCCTCTGGAGATACTGTCTCTATGTCTTTATTAATATCACTGAGCAGAAACAAAGCATTCTAAATYATGGATTTTTATTGGTGTGACTGAAATGGCAGCAGACATGCACTGACTGGAGAAGATGAACTATATAAAATTGGTTATTGTGATTTGGTGCTGTTTTAAAAATGTCATGAAACAGCTGTGTCAGTAAGAGACATTCTATGAGGAAGGAGAAAAACTAAAATACCACAGTTTGTTTTTTTCTCTTTTTAAATTTTGTTTTAAGGACAGTAAAAAGATGAGATTCATTAAGAAATATATATACTAAATATATAACATCCTATCCAATATACTTACTCTGAAAACAGGGAGTTTCACATTAGCCCAAATGTGTTCTGTTAGTGGATCTCAATTCGTTTTCTGCCAGTGAAAATTAAATTATATGGATTACATATGGATAATTCAACAAAGCAACATCCCAAATACAAAATTACAGGAATCAATAATCTTTTCAGACACTAGGAGGAGAAGAGCTTGATTATATATTTTGTTTTAATAACAGTCAGGTCTGTAAAGTGAAAGACTTCTTAGTAGGGGAGGTCTGTTATAGCAAAAGTGGGTAACACCTCCTAAAGATGAGATTAATGCAGCTTTTTGAACCTTGGTGGAGGGAAGAAAGCTTTGGAGAAGAGAACATGCTCTCTGCTAATTACCCCAAGAAATAGAAAAAAGAACTTCCAGAAAGTTTTAAGTTTCCAGTATTTCTAAATCAGCTCATGGAGATACTCCAGTTTCGTGTTCAGTGTGGCAGATTGATGTTCCTTTCTCTGACACTCTCAGTGGAAGGAATACACCTGATGCTAAATGTTGAGAAAAAGGCAAAGCATGCCTCTTGTCTTCATGAGCTGTATCTTGCAGAGCTGTGTTCAGCTGCTGGCCTGGCTTATATATTTCAAATGTGGGGCTGGTGGACACTATAAAAGACACTCTAAATCACTTGAAAGGGATCCAGCTTTTCTGCTTGAGAAGGGAAGCAATTTTTCTTTCAACACCTGCAAACTATTCCCATAATAAGTACAGCACCCTAAGACTTTCTTAGAAGTGTCTCCACAATAAWTTTATGTGGCATGGGCCAAGTGATGCGGGAAAGGTGAGGGCACGTCCTCTCTGCAGAGGCRATGGAGCCCAATCAGGTGCTGGTTCCAACACAGCTCAAGGCTTCTTTCCAGGAGTGCAGATTTTAACAAATGCCTTATGTTGGGCCTTGTACATTGTGATGCCAAGCCTGAAGAAGGACTTTCCCCTCTGGCAGGCAGTGGCATACATCCCTGCAAGGACAAAACAGCTGAAGGATAATTTCCAGCTTCAGGCAGAGTTGGAACAGAGCCATACAAGGGGGATCCYTCCACTCTGGATGAAATAATCATGGCTTACAAAAATGCCACATGGATATTTTGTCTTCCTCACTTTAAGTCTGATTGGTTGACAAACATTTTAACTAACAGAATGAGGAAGATTTGCATAATTACCCTGTATTTTTAAAGACCTATGTAAGAATTATGCAAATTCTGGGTTGGCTTCTACTATAACTTTGTTTTTATGGGCTCATCTTTTTATATCTCCCAGACTGTTGCTCAGCAACAAAAATGACACAGAAGTTATTCACATCCATCTAGTGGAAAAGTCTGTCCAAAAGGAGACAAAATAAGTTATGTGAAAAAAATCAGAACAACCCCATTCTAAATGAGCTATCTATCTGTCTTCAGCTATWACCATTCTTTTTCTTTTCTCATATCAGCTGTGCCCCCCATTTTTCACTTCAATGATCAGATATGCTTATAGGAGAGGCAGACCTCTTTGCCCAGGAGAAAAGATAAAGGTTCTTAATGTTATTTGTTGTATTATTTCATAAAAGTAGATTGGAAAAAAAAAAAAAAAAAAAAAAAAAAAGAAAGAGGTTTGGATATATTTTATGTCTAGCACTGTAATGAAAACAATCTTTTCCTTTTCCTGTCCCAATTCACACCATTTTCAAGCATGAAAATCTGGATTTTAGTTAAATCACACACAAGGTCTCATTGGGAAATGTGAATAATTTGGGATATTGTTTTTTGTTAGTGGCTTCACTTCAGAAAAGAATGGAAACCACTGAGCATTGTGGTTCCTCTAGTAAACAAATATGTACGTTAAAGAAACCCACAACAAAACTTGCAGAACCACTAAGGCAGAAAACATGACAGAAAAACCTTAAAATATTATAACAACAAAGATTTTATTTTGCTTTTGCAAAAAATGTATTATCATTAAGCCTGTATAACTTCAAAAAATTTTGCAGCAAAGCATTTGGCACTGTAAATTTTATGTTCCTTCAAATAAGAAAATTACAGCATCATTAGAACCTTATTTTTCTGTAGATCCTTCTGTCCTCTGCTCATATGTACACAAATAATGAAACTATTTTTCTTAAATGTATAGAGTGAAAATAATGTCAATTTCAAGGTCCTGAGGTCACCTAGTCCAAACTCATGCCCAGAGCACGTTGGTGAGTTTTTTAAATCTAAAACTTGTGGCTGTAAGGAGCATGTCGTTGACCCAGAACTCACAAGATAAGTGAGCCATAACTGGGAACCAAAGAATAGTATGAGACTCCATATTTTTTGCATTTCATTTCACTTTTTAAAAAATCTCATTTTTCTTATATTTAATCTTATTTTAATTTTTTTTTTTTGTCTATTACTTTTAAGTAACCAATCTCATGTGGATAGAGAAGGAGAAGCAGGCTACGTTTGGCTTCCTACTTAACATGAATGATGTTCCAGTGATCAGGAGAACTTCAAACTGCAGTGGCCGCACTGGTTGCACCAGGATGCTAAAGCCTTGACCCAGGCAGAATCCCTGGGACGTGATGCAATCACTCAAGCCCTGCCCTGCCTTGTTCAGAAGACAGGAGGAAGAGACCTCCAAAGAATCTTTCCAAAAGAAACTCCTCTATGACTCTTAAAGTAGTGATTCCACCAATAAATGGTTTTATCCTCTCTTTCATAAGCTTTCATAAGCTTTCATAAGCTTTCATAAGCTCCCATTCTCCAACAGCTCAGATTTTTAAGATATGATTGAGATTAATTGAAGGTGCAAGAAAAATACTGCACCTTTAACATGCTACCAGTAGTGTCCAATAGCAATATCAACTCTGGACTCTTTACAATCCATGTCAATTAATGTTTTACACAAAAAAAATGTAAGCTATTAAGACATTTTTATATTTTATATTTTGCAAATAGTTGATATAGAACATCTGAAACTTATAGGTCAGCTGAAATTATATTCATACACACAGCCATATAATAATAAATCCTATACTAAAATAAAATGGATAGCTGGTTCTCATAATTCTGTGTGTCATAYGAATGTTCAAGCTTTTCATCTCAGTTGAAGTGCTGGGAAGGGCAGGGACACACCCCACTCTGCTGTCAAACATCTAATATCTGGAAGCAATGTTCACATCATTAAARACAGCAATAAGCATAAAATCACTCTACATAATTTAAGAGGATGTCTTAGGTTTCCAAGAGCATTGCCATATGGTGCTCCAAGACTTAGGAGGTCTCTTTGGCCACAGGTGGTCTTGTAACTACATTTAATGTGCGAGGGTTTAGCTCAGCTGGCAAAAACAAGACTAACACAAAAAGTCTGGTAAAAACTCATTAGTGCAAAAGTCTGAGGCACCTACTGGAATCTTATATGGTGYCTTGTATGATGTCATGGTTTAACCCCAGCTGCCCCATCCAGCCACTCACTCCTCCACAGGGGGAGAGAATCACAAGAGTATGAGTGAGAAAACTCATGGCTTAGGATAAAGACAGAAATAAAGACAGTTTAGTAGGAAAACCAAAAGCTGTATATGCTAGCAAAGCAAAACAAGGAATTAAGTTACTTCTTCCCATGGTTGAGCAGGTGTTCAGCCATCCCCAGGAAAGCAGGGCTTCATCACATATGATGGTTACTGGGGAAGACAAACACCATCACTCCAAATGCCCCCTCCCTTTTTCTTTCTGCAGCTTTATGAGCTGAGCATGGCACCACATGGTTAGTTGGAGTCAGCTGTCCTGGCTGTGCCTTCTCCCAGCTTCTTGTTCTCCCCCAGCCCACTCCCTGGTGCTATGAGGAGTTCAGAAAATTCCTTGACCTTGTGCAAGCCCTGCTCAGCAGTAGCTAAAAAATCCCTGTGATACCAATTCTGTTTTCAGCATGAATCCAAAACAGTCCCACAGTAGGGGGAAAAAAACCTTGCTCATCCTCCTCCTGTGTGCGTAAACAAAAGTTACTTTTTATCCTTGACTGATCATCAAGGTCTGAAATATCTGATAGATCCTCTCACCAGACCCACCTCGTTTTTTTTTTTTTTTCATTTGTATTGTATTTGAAGCAGGAAAAGAATTTGTTGTCAAAAGGATATCCTTAGATACTAAATGTGTGTGTATTTGCAATTTATCTGATKGCATCCTTCATAATACCTATTTCCAGTTTTCCATGGAAATGTAAATGGACTACATAAAATTGCAACATAATATATCAGTATTAATTTGATTCTATTGCTCTGTTGTAGTTGATACTGGAAATTAATTTATAWAGATTTTCACACTAGCTCTAGTGAAATTATGGTCACTGCTTCACCTATGTCCCCTATTTTTGAAAATAAGTTATAGATTCTTTGTAATGCTTAAAAATGATACATGGTGGTGCTTTTATGATGCTGTGCTTATCTGAGTGGTTTAATTGTCCTTTTTTAAAATTACTCCCTAGAAGAAACACAAGACAGGAGCCATCATATCATCTTTCCTGCAAGATCTCTTTTTTAACTGAACGAGAAGGAGAATAAGGTAATGGAGGGGAAATGGAATKGAGAAGGAAGAAGCAGAACAAAAASTGTTGATATTTAAATATTCAAAGTACAAATATGTATGAAGTCAGTATTGTCCTTAAAAGTTTTCCAAAGCTGTGGTTTAATACAATTAATATTTTTTCCAGTAGACTAAACTGACAATTATGTCCCTGCCTTGACAAATGAACATGAATATTTATATGCACAGTTACAACCTGTCATAAGCAGTTCTTCCTACCCCACAGACATCCTGTACGAYGTGATATTCAAAAGAGTAGGTATAAAAAAGAAGTTATATTTAGCAGAAAATATTTGTTCCTGGTGGTCCCCTTCCCTGCTAGCTGTTTCAGCTCCCCTAATTTTAATCACACTTTCCTAAAATAATGTTGGCAACACCCTCAAACTTCTGAGGTGCTAGCACAGGGTAGCAACTCCCTGGCACATCCTGCTCTTRCTTGGATCTTGTTCCAAAATCTAACCCAGGGAAGCAGCTTTTGTGTTCACCTGAGCCATGATGCCAGGGCTCTGAAGTGCTAACATTCCATTCAGTATCCTGATATTAATTAAGGATGTTGTAACTCGAATTTGGGGAAAAAAAAAAAAATTAAATTGTAATGGAGGATATSTGTCCTCTGTTTTTTTGGGGTTTTTTTTCCCCAAAATCAAAGAAAGGTGTGCTTGCATTGCTGCAACTGAAATGATAGTCCTTTCTGATTGTTTCAGCATGAGGCCTCACAGTCTTAAGTAAAGGTTATCACCTTTGTACACCACCAAAGGCATGAAATAACTCTAGAAAGTAAATGGGGGACTGCATGGCTCAGTGCAGATGTAAACTTATGAAATTCAGGATTCTCTCCAACCTATCATAATGCTGATATTCTGTCTTACCCAATGATGTCAAGTACTAAACTCTTATGGTTATTTTCCAAAGCTTTAAATTTTGAGGTCTATTTGCCATCCATTRCAACTTCTGTCTTTGCTGAGCTATTGACCTGTTTAAATATTGGTTAAATATCATCTTAGTACAAAGATTCATCTATTGGTATTTTAGTCAGCTGACTGGTATAAATTCACTATACTTATTTAGGTGTGTATTCAAAATCTAACACTTGGAAATATTTTTCAGTGTTATTCACTAACTTAAAAAAATCCTATGAAGTAATAACTTTCAAAACATTATCACAATATGTATCATTTATGTTATCTGAAAGCTGGGTGTTTGGTTATGGACATATTTTAAAAATCTGAAACTTTCTATTATTCTGAGTGTTTTCAGAGAATCATAGAATTGTTGGGATTGGAAGGKACCTCTGGAGATCACCCAGTTCAATTCCCCWGCCAATGCAGGGTCACCTCAAGAAGGTGATACTGAAACATGTCCAGGGATGTTTGGAATGTGTCCAGAGAGGGAGAACCCAGGACCGCCCTGGGCACCAGTTCTGGTGCTCTGCCACCCTCCATGGGAAGAAATTTTCCCTCATGTTGAGGTGGATCTTCTTGTGTTTCAGTTTGTGGCCATARCTCCTYAYCCTGTCACTGGGAACMACKGWAAAGAGTCTGCCACCAACCTCTTGGCACCTGCCTTTGAGATATTTATAAGCATTGATCCCCTCTCAGTCTTCTCCMGACTGAACAGGCCCGGCTCCTGCAATTTCTCCTTGTAAGACAGAYAGTCCAGACTTCTCAACATCTCTGTGGCCTCTGTTGGGCCCTCTCCTGTAGCTCCTTGTCTTTCTTGAGAGGTGGAATCCAGAACTGGACACAGCATTCCAGATGTGGCCTCACTAGGGCCAAGTAGAGGGGCAGGATCACCTCCCTTGACCTGCTGACCACCCTCTTCCCAATGCACCCCRGGAGTTTTCYWCAGTGYAAATGAAGGACTCCTTTTTCAGTCACTGGATCACTACAATAAAACTGAGTGTCTGACATTGAKAACTACTGCTCTAGATTCTCATCCACATTGTGACTTTCAGTGGCCCCTGAAAGTCTTCCTAGGTTATAACTTGTTGGACAAGCAAGACCCTCAGGAACATCCACTTCATCTTGGACTATCTAATGCAACCAAGGGACCATTTGACTGGGACGTCCAGCTTTCTCTCCATAGTATTAATAAATTATGCTACCATAAATTAAACTTTTAAAATGTACATGATTATAAGAAGTAGGACTCCTTTTGAAAGGAGTGGTAAAGTGACTCAAAGGAGAATCTTTGATGCACATTTTCTCCCTAAAGTGTGCTCACTGAACCTTCCTATGCACATTGAGCTACATATCATTGTCGCTGTCATTCCTAAGAGAAGGTTATAAAGAAATCCTCTTAGGAAGGCTTCTGATACAAAAAAAATTGAACAGTTTATAAAATTATATTGAAACCAAGTGATAAATATGCAAATTAAACTTGACAGGTGGCAGGAACTCTTTCAATGTTCCTTTTCACCTKTAGATAGAGTCTGAAAGACTTCTGCCAGTCTCTCAGTCTCAAAGTGATTTTGAGGAATATTTGATGAGMAGATTTAAAATTGAAAATTTAATTTCCAAGGTCATTCTTCTACTCTAAATGAAATACTTCAAGAAAAAAAATACAAATCAGGTATGAACACTGGCAATGAAGAGAATACCAAGAGCAAAGGGAGCAAAAACTCAGTGCAAAGCTGGAAGCAAAGRCTAGAAGGAAAAGAAGAGTTACATCTGCACAAAACCTTAGGAGTGTCCATAACAAGGCAGAATGGCTGTTGACCCATTTCAGCCAATGTCCCTTCCTGACTGTGCCTAGGAGCAGGACAGAGAACTCAGAACAAACCTTCAGCTACTCAAACAAKTTCCTTGTATAGGCTTAGATTAAGGTTTTTGATTTCTGACAATAGAAAGTCAAACACTTCCCAGGCRAGGTAACTTTTTTAAGTGATGTGAAATTATGAAATAGTTTCAACACTTGTAGCAGGTTACATGTTACATCATACTACATTGTGGTAGTATACATGAAGTTCTGAGAAAACAAATGTCATGTCTAAAGAATGCTGTGACTATATTTGGTCTGCTGAAGTTAAAGATGACAGAAGAAAGGTAAACTATGAAGTATTTTACTATTATTCTCATTATTAGTGTTCCTGCTTTGCTTCCAAAACCATGCTTTAAATTGACTCTTTATAACATAAAAGAGGATAGACTAGATTATGTTATTWAGGCCTGTTTGATTTGTTTAGTGCTAGATAACAAAGAAATAAAAACAGAAKAATGTTAGTATAAATTGACCATTTATTTTCCTTTTGGTCAGCACAGGAAAGTAAAACTGAAACATAGACATATCTTGAGTGCAGAAAAGATTGAACGATCCTGTATTTCATCTAATAATCTAAGACTTGAAGAAAGCTGGAATATATGGTTTTGAGATGTCTTTCTCTTAAAGCAGAAATTTTGCTCAATTAATATCCCAGATGCGATCTCAACAATATTATAAGTGTGTTGCACTGGTTTCTTCTCCTGGTCTTTTTAACAGTTGCCTTAAATGAAAGGAATGTCTTATGATGTGACTGTGCGATAAGGATCCRTGATGAGAGAAAAACCAATATCCTCATGCTTTTAATAAGGGCTTATCTTTATGGAATTTTCTGTTTTCAGGGGTCAGAATTAATTTCCTGTCAAATATCTCATACAGGCATTAATAGCAGTGCCTATCTAGCCCTGTTTCTTATTTTCACTAGGAAYAGGAATTTTCAATACCAGACAGCAGTTGATGCATCTAACTACAGCTTGGAGAAATTTTTGCATCTCTTAATTAATAAAAAATTATATTTCTAAGGATATGACCTTTTTGAATCATGATTTAGATAAAGGCTTCCAATTTTTTTTTCCTGCCTAGCTCATGGTTTAGTTCAGCACTTGGCAGCTTTTCATGCTTTTGCTGAATTTCATGTTGCTTCTTTGTATTTGGGTTTCACATAGCTTGCTCTTACTTTAGGAAACTGGAATCTGACTAGTTTCCTTCCTGAGAAAAATTTTAAAATTTGCCAAGGAGACAAAATTTTTAGCGCATTTCAGATTTCAGAATCTAACTGTTACTATTCTACTTCCTGTCAACCATCATTTGATGGTTGAGGACATGAATTATATCCTTTGACTAAATCTGAGTTATCTAATTGCACTTTAACAATCCKTGGTTTTCCCCCATCAAACAAGATTATAAACACTTATATGCATCTCTGCTATACATTGTGTACTTCTGCTTCTTATACATAGATGTRAAAGCGCATATGGAGTGTAAGTCTTGTTGTTTGGGGATTTTTTACTTTGTTCAGATAATAACAATGCATCCCTTTTACTCTTCACCATATTTCTAACACTTCTTTGGCTGTACCAAATGAATAAACACATTTAGTTAGACATCAAGAGATGTTGCGCTGATAGATTCCCCTAGTTCTGCAAACTGAAGAGCGTATTCCAGTGGAATGTATTTTTCTATGGACACCTCTTATTTCCATGAGAATCCACAAAGGCACATGAGTAGGGCCTTGAAGGAAATTAAATTATTTGATGTCAAAATAGTATTTTTTCTTGGAAAACTTATTTTACTAGAGTATTATTAAACTTGTAGAAAATATTGAAACAAGTGTCCTCAGCATGAGAAGGACATGGAGCTGTTGGAGTGAGCTCAAAGGAGACCATCAGGATGATCAGAGGGATGGAGCACCTCTGCTAGGAGGAAAGGCTGAGAGAACTGGGATTGTTCAGCCTGGAAAAGAGAAGACTCCACGTAGCCCTAGTTATGGCCTTCCAGTACCTGAAGGGAACCCAYAGGAAAGAGACTATTTACAAGGGCCTGGAGACAAGGGGCAATGGCTTCAAACTGAAGGAGGGTGGGTTTAGATTGGGTATCAGAAGAAATTCTTCCCTGTGAGGGTGGTGAGGCACTCACACAGGTTGCCTAGAGAAGCTGTGTCTGCCCCATCCCTGGAAATGTTCAAGGCAGGTTGGACGGATCCCTGAACAAGCTGGTATAGTAGAAAATGTCCCTGCCCATGGCAGATGATTTGGATCTAGAGGATGTTAAACATCTCTTCCAATCCAGATAATTCTATGATTCTCTGATACACTCTATTATTTCAAAGAAAGGCTTTGCAAAAGAGTATGATCTAAATCAGTTATGTAGACGATTATAAAGTACAAACTGATAAATGCAATATAGATATAAAAATTGAATAATAGAGAAAATACATAATAATCCATAAAAAGTAGTGAAAAAACACCTTCATTAAAAAGGAATTTCACTAATGAATAAATGCTGGTAGGTGACAATCTGTACTCTTCTCAGTTCATTTTTAAGCCCTTTCTGAAAAGAGGTAAAGAGATGGAACATCATTGCCATATGAAAGAAAAGGGTAGAGCAGTTGTCATGTCTGACAGGAGCCATGTCTGTCAAACACTGCATCACCAGCAATGCTGTCTGAGTTAACAAAATGTGATAAATAGGGCAGAGGCCTCACTGWGGGCTTAGAATTTATTATACTGACAAAGGACTCTTAGGCCATCACTGTTCTTAAAAATGACTTATCTTGCAAACAGAAGTKTAATATTTTGGGGTTTACAGTGTATGGACTTTTTGAGGATAACTTCTGAACCTTTTGAATATAACAGAGCAGAGTTCCATTCTATTATATTTTAGATTGAAAATCTGATTTTTTTATAAATTGTGACCCTTAAGTTCTTTAAAAGCCATGTAGGCTATGAATARTGACATAGAATGCCTTTATTGCCCCAAAATGGGGAATGTTTCCTGAAGCACAATCCATTCCACTGACCTCAAAAATTCCGTTTTATCGTGGTTTGGAATGCTGGCCAAAAGCYAGGCACCCACAACACCTTCTCACTYRCTCTCCCCCACCACCACTGGGCAGAGAAGAGCAAAGGAGAAATAATTAACAAAAGGGCTCATGAGTTGAGATAAGGAACAGGAAGGAAACGCTTGATGGACAAAACAGGCTCCACTTAAGTTATGAAGAGAATTTATTACCAAGAAAATCAGAGGAGGA
>NW_026623385.1:669338-683325 GCF_030028575.1 Malurus melanocephalus | reverse complement strand
CCCCCACTTCCAAAAACTGGGCCAAGCAAAACCAAGACACGTTTGAAGAGAAAACATACCTTAAAGCTGTGTCCAAAACAGAATGACTGGATGCTTTTTTATGCATATGTATCCACTATCTCTTGTGTTGTATAAAATATAACCATACATGCAAGTACTTGGGTCTCACTTGTGAAATAGGTAATATTGGATTAATTTGATTTAAAAACAAAATTATGAGTTGATTTCTTCTAAATTTATAATTTCTGTAGACTTCAGGGTTGAATATATTTMTGTGGCTTGGGAAGAAATTAGCCCAATTTTGCCACAGACATGAGAAATACTGGTTCCTGTTTKTTGTGGCTATTTTCCTTTCTGGAGGTTTGCTCAGTGGCTCTGACAACATTACTGCCATCTCTGGGAACTCCAGCACCAGCAGATGGGCCAAAATAGCAGTTTCCCATGCTGTGGAACTAACATCAGATAGCTAATGATTTCCCTGAACACAAGTTTTTGAGCATTCATTGGCCTGCCTCCTGGAAATCCAACTCACTTTTGCCTCCTCTTGAAACAGTTTTAGGCACTCTGCTTTGACACGTGTCAGAAACCAGTCCARTACAACTGATCCTGTAGGAGTGCTCTTTGAATGTTGAATATTTGACTGTGACTGTGTTGGTTCCTATTCTGAAAGCTTGTCCCTCATGGCCATGGAGTGCATGTGTGTATGTTATAGTTTAAAATGCTTCCTGGAAGAGCTCTGAATTGTCTACATGCTTCAGCCACACAGGAGAACAGGAATTACAACTGCTTAATGTACATTTACTTTTGTTTGGATTCACATGCTGATTTTCTGCTTGAAAGACTGTTTTAATCTCCTCAAAAGCCGTTCAGGCTTTTCCTCAGCTCCGTGGAACTTCATCATCAATCATGACACTCTGAGATGGCAGGCTGCCACGAGGRCAGAATAGCCGGTGCTGTACTGTCAACAGAAACAAGTGGCTTGAGTAGCTTTCCATTAGGATATAGCTGGACCCAGACCTCTGTTTATTAAGCTGATGTTTGGGCCAAACCACTTAGCATCAGGATCAAACTAGTAATGAGTGCACTGCAAATCACACAGAGTGTGTGTATACTCTGTGCACAATCATTAGCAAAAGTAGGTCACGGGCCAGCAGCGCTGCGATCTTTGACTTCGTGCAGCCTCTGTAGAGAGAAAATGTCATCATTACTAACACACAAATACAGGTTCCTTTGTTATTGACTCAAAATTGAGAGCTGTAGTAGAAAAAGAGCTTAAAACAACACAATAAGGAACTTTTTTGAAAAACAAGACAAAAACCCACACCAGTGCTACCTCCCAAAATCCAAACCAAACACACTTCCTTTTGTCTATTTTCAACCATGAAAATGCTCACAACCTGATACTGCTCAGGACCCTTCTCAACATGCCRTCAATAAAAATTGTATGAAGATTTCTGCAGAATCCTCAAGGGAACTTCATTATGTCAACACTTCTAAACCAGAAGCTAAATTTATCCTCTGACTCTTTCTTTAAGCAGCTCRTCTGCAAAAAATGTAACAAATGCTTTTTCAGACTGAAGTCTTCCATGTAATTTTAATTGAAATAATATTTTTTTTTAATAATATGAACTTTTTCTGGGATTAAGATGCCTTCAGATTATTCTTAATGGTAAAGTATTKCACGTATGGAAATCCTACTAGGAAGAGAAGATGGAAAGGTAGACAAAAGTGGGAGGAAAATAGAGGTTAGAAGGTACGACAGCAATGAACATATTTCTTGTKAATTTTTCTTCCAGCAAGGTATGCTTTCAAATAGCTTAATTTGATTTCTGCTAAAGTTTTTCTTTTAAACTAGAAGCATAAACTCCTTTTTATTGACTAATTTATTCTGGAAGTTCTTTCTGAGTTAATATCCCATAATTTATACAGGTCATCATTAATCTTTTACATATTTCATTGTCATTACTTAGCCTTTCTTGCTACTGCCTACTCATTTTTTTTTAATGAAAAACAGGACATTTTAACAAATTATTGTTTACCATGAAAGGCTTTTTCATTTGCAGTGTGAATAAAATGCAGTGGGCAGAAGTGATTTCTAGGGAAGTCATGAGTCCATCCAGGACAGTTGACCTAGCTATTCCCATTTAAATCAAACTTGTCTTTTTTGTTTGTTTATGAGGTAATTTAATTTTCTCACTACCTGTCTCTTTCCCATGCATTCAATTGTGCTGTGTTTTTTCTTTAAATCAAAGAACATCCGTGGAACTACATCGTAAAAAGGATTTAGATAGAGTCAACCCTAAATAGAGTTAGAACAGCAGAAAAGGCTTGAGTTTGGGGTGCCATTAGCTGCAGAATCATTAGATATCAGTTAATGGACTCAAATGAAACAAAAATTGTGTTCAAACCTAATACAGTTCTGTTGTGCTCATGCTGCAGAAAGTGAAAAGAAATGATTGTGGGTAAGGGGATTGACAGTATTTACTATCTTCTGCTTTACATTTCATCAAAAGGGGAATTATTATTTTTACAGCTTCAGATTAAGCAAAACCTACACCCTCATTTTTCAAAGCAATTATATTTGCCTTCMGGAAGTTTCAAAGTTGGTGCCAAAACAAGACTTCCTTCCCCCTCTCCACATCCCCTCTTCCCTGAAACTCTTGCTAAAGGAAACAAATTTCCTGAAGAATTTCAATTGGAAAAACTTCATCGTTTGACAGCATACGGTTTCTCTGGAGTTTACTGAATCAGCTATTACCAGCCTTCAGGGAAGGAAAACAGCTAGAATAAATTAAAATAACTTCTTACAGAGCTGGCTTCACAGCAAGTGAGGGTTGAGCATTAAGAAGCAATAACTAATTGACTTTGCTGTTTGGTTTTTCTTTTTGTTTGTTTGTTTTGGTTTGTTTGTTTGGTTTTTTTTGTTTGTTTGTTTGTTTTGTTTTTTTTTTTTTTTTTTGGTTTTTGTGAAGAATTGACTTTGAAGACCAAAATTCCACCTAGATAGGATGAAAAGCAACTCACTTTTCCCGTCATGGAAGCTCTAAGAAGTGGAAATAAGGCCTTCAAGGTCCCCAGTAGCTCTGTGCATGAACTTCCTCAACCCTGGTGGTCTTTCACTGTGTTCAGTTGTTTTCCTACAGCTGAGCAGCAGCAGCACCCACAGAAATATCAGCTGGGCCAGGTGAGTGCCCGCTGCAAATTCATAGCTTGCTCCTTACTCCTTACAGGTGAYCCCTCTGGCTTTGACTCTACAGCACCTTCCTTGCAGCTGACTGGGTGAAGGTTTTCATGCTGTTGTGAGCTAATCAATTAAACAATTGATTAATTACTAACTATGAAACATTACATACACAAAAACACCTAAACTTTCATCCTACACACAAAGCAAAAGCTTGTTACCAACTGCCAGACTTAGAAATACATATTCAGTTGAGATACCTGGAACAAATKTATTTTCCTGATTTATTTGAGGATAGCAGCTGTCCTGGACAATATCTTTGGCTAACAGTTGAATTTTCTTAGCCAACTATATATATCCAGCTACTTTAAGTACCTCTGCTCYCTCCTCTGCTTTCTGTGCATGTTCAGCATCACAAACAACTTACAAATGACCTCATTGCTGCTTTCRTGTTTATCAACTTTCATGAAAAGAATGATACAGGAACTAGAATAGTTAACACCATTTTCTCGGTTTTGAGACAATGTTTTCAGAGAAAAAATATTACAGAGAAACATTTCCTCTGAAATGAAAATAAATTTGATATTTTTTTCCCCACCAATAAGAAATAGATGCTGGGCAAAAAGTGAAGAGACAAAAGGTAGTTTATTAACAAAACACAGTGCCCACAGGACACAGGAAAAAAAGTAACCGTTAGATATTCAAAAGCCCAGGAGTGCAGCTGCCCCCTCTGACCCGCCACGTGGCGCAGACAAAATGGCGACTCCCGTCCCCGGGAAAAGAAACAAAAAGAAAAACCTACTTCGCCTTTCCCATAACAGTGGCAAAAAGAAAACCCAAAAACCTGTATTACAGTCCTTTCTTCCCTGTGGATGGATCAGAGGGCTGGGTGTGTTTCTGTTGCCGGCTTGGTTCGCTTCCGGARTCCYRGACGAGATGGAGCYGCRTGGCTTTTCTCCCGGCAGGATTGCTCCAGGAGCAGAATCGCAGGAGCCRCAGAGGGTGTCTGTCCGAGGAAAAGCTGCCGAAGCTAACAAACCAGAACCAGCCAAAACTGCAACACTGTAACTCCGCTRCACTCCGYGAGCAAAAGGACTCCCACAGCGCAAAGCAGAGCGAGAGCCGAGCTCCAAAAGCCCRGATTTCGTGGCAGCGCCGGCTTTAAAACTGCCCGCGCTGCCTTCTCAGCAGCTCCTGCTCCTTCTTTCGGGTTACATTTAAAGGTACAAACACCTTTTTGGGCATACATGCCAATGGAAAAGGAATACAGAACAGAATTGACACAATCAACCCAAGACAGCCACATAAAGGGAGCATTTTGTTAGYCATTACTGTGACAACTTCTGTATTTTAATCACAAACTGGGAAAATGCCCAGTCCTCCAATTCAGTCAAGACAGGCTCAGCACCCATGTGCACAAGTTTGTTATCCCAAAAGCAATCCCATTAAAATACACATGAACACACACATAAACTGCACTGGTTACAGCAAAGAATGATTTCACTATCTTTGATTAAAGGCTTCAGGATGAAATGGTATTTTTCTTAAAATCAAACATAATCATAAGGAAAAAATGCAAATAACTTTTATTCACACTAGTAGGTCCTAAATAATGAGGTGAACTAAGTTTCTGAGTATTGATTATATTTCAAACAAATGACCAGGTCTAAGATGATTTGTCAAGCCATGACATATTTATCTTCAAGATTAGAAAATGAAATTTTAAAATAATTTACTTTGAGTTTTTTTTTTTTTTATTTAATACTGTTCTTCTTTTATTTAATACCTGAGCTTTATTCTTGCCACAAAATCCAATAAATCTTTCTTTAAATAGATGACTGTTTTCATTTAATAATTCTTTTCTAAAGCCAGGGTTTTCAAGAAGTTTCTCAGTATAACAGGGTGGCAAAATAAGGTGACACAATCAATTTATTTTCTGATGGTTTTGCATCTTGCATATTTTTTTTTCTTTTTCTTTTTTTTTTTTTTTTTGCATTTTTTTTTGACGCATGGCACACCTTGACAGGCTGCTTTGTAGATCTACCACAGATTTTATGTAGATAGTGAGCAGTTGTTCCCTTCTGTAACTCTTACCCAAAATAGAAGTTATGCATTAGCAAGTTCAATTCTTGAAGCAAGTTTATATGCTTCCTGTAAATAAAGTCTTACTTCAAGTGTGAATTTCATGAAACAGACCTAAACAAACTAATTTGAGTATCCAATTCACATGTAAGCAGTTACCTTGTCCTCTGAAAAAAGTGTGTACAAGCTCCAAACAGTAGCTTTTAAAGCATAGCAACTTTTAAACATTTGTATTTTGTCCAGTTGCTTTGATTAAACACAGTGAGAAAATCTATTTATTTTATTTAATGAACCAAAATCTTATAATGAGATTGCATCTGTGAATAATGTTGTATATGAAWTATAGTTTATTCCTACAAATATTTAGCAATACACAGGTAAAATAAATTTTACATTAGCATTCATTCCAGCAAACTAATTTTCTTGTTATTTGCAACAAGCAGAGGGAAAGGGATAAACATAGYCAAAACAAATGCAATTAAATTGAAAAATTGCTAGGAAATCAGGTATCAGTACAAGTGCACTTAGGAAAAAGTCTTTGAAGGTTTTATAAAAAAATTATTTTATTGAATGCATTATATTCCCCTTATAAAATGAAAGCATATTCATTTGACTGCCATATCACTGTTTAATCTTTGATTTGAAGGGTAATGGCAAAGAGAAACATAAATTAGAAAAAGGTTTCACTGAAAATGTTATAAAAATTGAAACCAGTGGAGAATGTTTGATTCAAAAAAGACCAATCATTTTGCCCAGGTCTTGCCTTCCAAAACRGAGTGAGTCACATGGGGAAGCTGTTACAGGGAGATCTAAGCAACTGAAAGAATTGTTGATTAGAAATTGAAAAAAAAACCACATGACAAACTAAACTGCTATAATGACTTTACTCATGGATTACTATTATTAAAAAAAACACATTTTATTTACTAAACACTGTAATTTAATTTTAAAACTTTATCAAAATATTTGTATTAATAAAAAATGCATTAATTTGAACAGCTGTCTTGCAAAGATGACATTATTAGTCTAGCAACTGCAATGAAGTTCTGGGTTTGTTTTTTTTAATTATTAAGAAAAGAACGTGCAAATGTTTCATCATAAAAATTGCACTCCATTTAAAACAAAAGTGTTTAAGCACTCTAAGCAAAAGTATGAATAATTATGATACTTGTGGAAACTCAATTAAGTTATATAAATACATACTTTTACAAGTCTTCTTTGAAATTCAGGTTAATTAAAACATGTCTTGACAGTGGCTGAGGTCTAACACCATCTCTAATTCTTACAAAACACAACAGAATGAGAGAAAATGAGAGCAGGAGAAAGAGAAAGGCACCCTATTTGCATATTCACACCTATGAAGAATAGCCTGGRTAGTGCTGCAACCAGAGCAGGTAGAGAAAGTGCAGCCCATAATCAAGGGTGTGATGTGATGGTTTGTACAGAAGAGTACACAGGAAGAGCATTGTCACCCTACGAGCTCAAAAAGTGAGTTCCCAAGGCAGTYTAGCTGTTGAATCCAGCCAGCAGAAGGTTTGTGATCACGGTTGTTGTGGCTACAGAACTCCCACAAAATCACACATCCATCCAGGTCTTGGGCTGCAAGGCCTGCCAGAGCCTTTCGCTGGCAGTGGTGGGATCAGCAGGACCAAGTGAAGTAACCTTTCTATTTCCTCAGCTTGAGGGAGTAGAAAGGTTAAAGATCATCAGGGAGTCAGAGAAAAAGAGACTGGAAGAATCATGCCTTCCCCAAGACAGGAGAAGCCACCAGAAGAAAGCACAAGATCAAGGGATTCCTCTGTCCTGCCCCAACAGTCAGGCAGTCATAGCTTAAAGGAAACATGTGGATGAGGACAAGTCTACCCCCAGGGTGACAGGCAAAGCCCCTCATGGCCCATCTCACCCTGTCAGGTGCCACAGTATAGGGCAGGGATCACAGAATCGCAAAATCACAGAATAAGCTGAATTGTCAGGGACCCACAAGGATTGTCAAAATCCAATTYCTGGCCCTGCACAAGACACCCCAAGAATCCCACCAGGGGTCTGAGAGCATTGTCCAAACACTTCTGTCAGGTTTGRTACTGTGACCATTCACTGGGGACCATCTGGGTGAAAAACCTTTTCCTGACATCCAGCCTCAGCTTCCCCTGACTTAACTTCCAGCCATACCCTTGGGTCCTGTCATTGTTCAGCAGAGAGAAGAGATCAGTGCCTGTCCCTCCTCTTCCCCTCATGACGAAGTTGTCACTGCAATGAGATTTCCTCTCATCTTCTCTAGGCTGAACAGGCCATGTGGCTTCAGCTGCTCCTCATAAGACATCCCCTCAAGACCCTTCACCATCTTTGTAGCCCCTCCTTGGACACTCTCTAGCAGCTTAATATCTTTCTTACATTATGGTGACCAAAACTGCACATTTGGAATGTACCAGGTATAGTAGATGTCACATTCTAGATGTGGAAAAAAAAGCCAATGGATGCTGTGGATGTTGGTCCATCTACACCAGAGTTGTAGACAAGGTCACAAAAGGCCACTCCCCATATCACAACCACCTCCACAAGGAAGAAAAGACAGATTATAATTGTGTGTGACTCCCTTCTGAACAGAACAGAGCATCCAACATGCCAGACAGACCCTCCTGGTAGGGAGTTTGCTACCCCCCTTGTTCCTGGGCTAAGGACATCACTAAGAAACTCCTTATTGCTCTATGATAGAACTAGCCCTTTGAAAAAGGACTTCAGACAGACACCAGCATAATCAGTAGTTGGACAGAAGGATTGCTTCTTTGGGGGAAGGAGCTTGCTTCCACGAGGCTACATTTGAGKCAGTTAAATCTGAAATTCAAGTATGAGATAATTTATGCCTTAAAGCCATCACCTTTTCTGCAAGGCAGCACATAAAGGCAATGGGTTATTTCTGGGTACTGCAGAACAGTTCCAGCCCAGGAAGACCACCAGTAAGTTAAGCAGACCATGTGCCACACCACAGCAATTCTCCATGTGCCTGTAGCTTTTTGTGAGGAAGCAGAGTCACCATCCCACTGGAAAATCACAAATCATTGGCAGATTTCTTCCACTACTGAATGAGTAATGTGAAAATAGCTTTGAGACATCACATCATTTTAACTCTTAAAAAATTACACATATCCCCAAAAGTCGAAATAATGCTACACATTACGCAAAGGGCAAGCAAGACAAAGCTAATTAAATGGATGAAGACTTGTTAATTATGTATCACAAGACTTGCTGTACACTTGTTAACTATTATCAGAATCATAATTATGAACCTGTAGTACAGCTTTGAATATTACTATGGTGGAAAGGCAAGAATGTGATTAATGTGCCATAGAATCAGGATGGTAAATGACTTACCTGCTGACTTGAGTGGTTTGCTGATGAAATTTTCACAGATATTTCCTCTGACAACTTCAAAAGTTTCTTTCTTGAGTACTATCTAAGATCTATAAATTCACACACATAAAGGAAAGGTGCACCCAATACCTGAGTCTAATCTCCCTAGTCAAATGTATGCCATCAATTTTCACCTAATATGTGCTTAAAAGTGAATTGAGGGGTAATGCAAARAGGGAATTATAGTGATAATACTGGTAAATTAGCTTCATTTTTGTTTTCCTCATTATAGAAATAGGTCTAAAATTGGCACTTGACCTTTCTTTTCCCACTATCAACATAGAAATTTCTTTTCATATYTTTAAAAATTTATTCTAGTATTTAGATTATAATGTCTTTGAAACCTAATGACATTATCCAGAAAACACTAACTAGCACTTAATTTAGAAGATACAGAAAGATRCTCTCAACTTGACCACCACTAGGTCTCATACATACATTTACATCTATGGGGTATTCAACTACTTTTACAATTTTATATTTGGGAAACCAAGTTCTACAGAAAAGTATTTTCACAAAAGCTCTGTCTGGCAGGGAATGTATTTACCTCCTTTTCTCAGCCTTTTAGTTAAATGTTTCAATGAATTTTACTCTAAAAACATTATTTGTTAGACACCATTTCTTTCATTAGCAGTTCTTATGGGAGTATTCACTAGGTATAAATCTAAGTTATGCATGATCTTTTTTAAAAGTGCAGTTTATCCTTGCTCAGAGAAGGAGGGAAGGCATACTCTGAAGAAAAATTGAYAAATTCATGAATGTGTCAGCAAAATGCCAGTTACAATAACATTTCTCAATGTCATAGGGAGAGAGTCAGAGAATATTACAGTGTATGCTGATATTATCACCCATTTAGCAAATTGCATAATTAGACTGGCAAATATTCTGACAAAAAAACCCTCTAGAACAGCTTGTTCTGGAATACTGGTACTGTGGTCCACCTTCAGAGTTGTGCATCATAAAATACTATGTTTAACTGGAAGGAGAAGCACAGGATTTGATGCCACAGTGGTAGAGAAGTAGAAGYATGGTAAAGAAGAGAAATTAAGCAGAGCACAAGAACTGTGCAATGACAGGCAAGACAGGCCAGCCCTCAAAAAAACAAGGACAAGGCTCATTGCCAGAAAATGGAAGATTTCCTGGACAAGGGAAGTGGATGGATCCTACCAAGGCTTCGGTTTCTGTGTTTTTTTTAACTTTATTTTTGTTCTCCACTCCTTCAGGAGGAAGCAAAATATAGCTTAAAAAATTATTCTCCAGCAGTTTTCATTTTGTTGAAATTCCTATTTCTTCCTTTCTTCTCCTTTTTTGCTTCATGTGGATTAAAAAAATAGTGACCATTCAAGCAAGAGCAAAATATATAATGAATAGAGTTCTCTGTCCCAGCATTTTCTGATTTTTTTTTTTTTCTCTAAAGATTATTTTTAACCTTGATAATGTGCTTGTTCATGCACATACATGTGTGTCAGAACTMTGGTGGCCAAAGGGCTCATGGTACTGACTGGAACCTATCAGACAATTAGTGCTCAAAACTGATGAGCATTAGTAAACCTATACAATACTAAAAATWAATGCTTTTAATTACATTCTTTTCTTCACAATTTTCACACCTCCAAATGTTATCAGAAGTACTAAAAACTAGTGGAAGTCTGAAATTGTTTCAGWGGTGAAATGATCAGAGGGCTGGAGCATATTCCCTGTGAGGACAGGCTAAGAGAGTTGGAGATGTTTGCCTCAGAGGGGAAAGCCTCTGAGGGAGGGGAGACCTTAAAGCACCTTCCAGTCCCTGAAGTGTCTACAAAACAGCTGGAGAAGCAATTTACATGGGGTTATGTAGTGGTAACACAAGGGRAAATGGTTTTAAATTAAAAGAGACATGTTTATATTAGATATTAGGAAYACATTCTTTACTGTGAGGGTGGTRAGGCMCTGGCYCAGGKTKCCCAGAGAAGCTGTGGCTGCCCCATCCCTGGAGGKGTTCAAGACCAGGTTGGATGGGTCTCTGAGTAACCTGGGATAGAGGAAGGTGTCCCTGCCCATGGCAGAGATGTGTAAAAAGATGACATTTTAAGGTGTCTTCCAGTCCCAACCATTCTATGATTCTTGATTTGGCATCTGGCAGTGGCACAGAGACAGAATATGCTAGCTCCATTAAACTTTTTTTAAGAAGAAAAGGAGGATCCATTCATTATTTAGGTCAGGGCTAATATGCCAGGAATATCAAAGATTTTTTTAAACTGTTCTATAGTGATGACAACTCCACTTGAAAAACCTGCTCTTTGGTTTTTAAAGGCTTATAAAAAACTAAAGMTGATTGATAGTAGAGAGATTGTTTAATGCATTATTTCTGGAATTTTTAGTCTGCAGAACTTTCATTCTTTTGTAAATGCTTGACGATGTTGAGAATTAAGCTACAGATGTCAGTGGACCTGAAGAGTTAGTAAGGATTCCACAAGCTTGTCAGCTGCTCTGAGAGATGCAGTCTAGACAGATGTCTAAGAGAAAAGTATGTGGGATAGAGAATAAAGGGAGCTTACTTGACATTCTGAGCTAGAGTTCACCAGATTTATCCAGCTCTTTTTCTTCTCTTTTGCTGTATTTTCTTTATCATTACAATCTCCCACTAAAGTGAGCAAAGATTTGAAAGTATATCCCAATTGCAATGCTGCATCAGCACCAGCAGAGTATATGATAATACTGTAAAATGGCAAGATCCATCACAGTGTATTTATTCATGTCATTTTTTTTTCTTTTACTGTTGTTGTCAGGCACATATATTGTCAACATGCTTTGACCCCTTKGAAATTTTTTGTTTTCTCCTACCAAAAAATAATTTTTACCTGCTTTCRTGGATGTAAAAACAACTTAGATATGTGTGGTGTGTGTGTGTGATTGTGTGAGTGTGTATGTGTGTGCCCCAAATTTCTTGAGCTCTCAAGCAGAAGTCCACCACTAGTAGTAGTAGCAGTTATCTATTCACCAACAGATATGGGTTCTTTGGAAATTTTGTCTGCATCTGGGTTAAACAAAAATGAGTGGCAGGCCCCAAGTCCTGAAATTTATAAACAAACATAAGAGAAATCCATTAATTAAGGGGTTGACCRTGTGTTGTGTTTCATCATACAGACTGTTGAAATGGGGAAAACAGGACAACTGAGGATTTGGAAAGGACTTGCACTGAAAAGGAGGATTCCTATGAAAACTGGTMTTGGAAAGAAGATGATCCTGAAAAGGTGAAGATCTTTGCTGGAGGAGCAATCCTGGAAGTGAGGGGAGATCCTGGAAATCAAGGAACTGTAAGAAGAACAAAAAAGAGGGATGCCTAGGGACCTTCAGARGAAACATCTGAGAAGGGGAAGGATGAGCAACAGCACAGAGAGAACCAACCCAGTCTTCTAAAGACCTTCSTGGGCCAGGTGGGACCACCCTGCAGGGAAGAGACCTAAGGARCAGAGAAATGCTGGGGAGGGAGTGACTGAATGTGTGAGGTAATTATGCAGAGTGAAAAACTCTCTTTGCCCTTTTCTTCAACGATGAATGAAGGCCCAGTATCCAGACCCACTCTGCTCTGTCACTGTCTCACCTGTGCTCAGCACTGCCCCTTGCCTGTTCTCCCAGTTCTGCCCTAGATTTTCCTGTTTTCCCAGTACCTGCAGCAACTTCTTAATTTTTTTTTTTCCCCACGAGGAGCAATAGAAGCTCCTTGGGCAGGAGCCAGTTCAGGCCTGCTGTCCTATGACCCTGGCACAGAGCAGTTCCTAGGACAGGTATCCCTTTCCCTAAGTTCTTTGGTTCAGTCATGTCCTGGCCATTCCCCTGCAATATTATCAACTGCTATGTGAACCTGCCACATAGTTTTACCATGAAGGGAGAGGGGGAAGCATGCAAATTTTACATATTTTGTTAAAAAATTATTTAWTTGTTCTTTTTACCCTGAACTGAAAAAAAATATAACCCAGAGGTTTTTTTTTTTTCCCCAAGTGAAGGCCCCATGGATGAAAACTATAAAACCATTTGTAGCAAATAAGGTAAAATATTTTAACAAACCATTCATCTGAGCAATTTTCTGAGCAATTCAGGGTTATTGTTGCTTTGATAGTGTCCTGGTACGTATGTTTAAACATAATTTACAGCATCTGTTCTGTGCAAATGGTTTAACTGGCTAAAATTTGTACTTTCAGTGATATGGCAGTGACCTTTCTTGTTAATGCATGCACTAAAAGCAAGCATGGTAGGYACACAAAGAGAAAAATAGTTTAAAAATTCAAATTAATCTGATAATTTTTTTTTTACATTCTATATGCATAGAAGGMCAAATCAACAACTATGACCTTGTGAGCCTCTAAATTTTTCTTCCATTTTTTCATAGTACAATTACATAGAGCCAGTACTCACATTCTATAGCACTTCACATTGAGGGCAGTATAAAGCATATTAAAAAAAATCATATAAAATTGTGTACCTTTGTTTTGCTGTTTTTAAATAAACTCAATATTGTAATTATTTTAGGCTGACTTTCTGCAGAAATGTCAGGGTTTCAGGAACCAAAAAGAGAGAGTGGAAATTTTTCGCTGTACTTTCTTACATAGGTATGTGTTAGTACTATTTTCTCATCCATCTGTAACACCTAAGGCATTCATAGTGGGGAAAAGGAGAGTGTGGGTTGCAGACTCCAAAGCCTGAAGAGGCAGAGTAACCTCTGTTTACTGTCACCTCCAGAGGTTTTGCTCCTGAGGCTTGAGCTTGCTAGGCTGGAACAGTTCAGGTAGAGTTTCTACTGTGCAGCCCGCACAACACTCACCCAAATATTTTGGTGTTTTCACTTTAACGCTGCACCGAGGAAAAAAAGTAAAGTTCATTCACTTTGGCTCAAGTCTAACAGAAAATAAAAAGAACAGAGCAAAATCGAATCTCACTGGAGAAGTGAAACATGAAAACTCACTATGAGCTTTGAGTCTCAGTAAACTGGTCATCCCAAAAATACCTGTAACTTCAGATAGCCTGATAGCCTGTCCTCATAGTAAACTGTAGCTCATGTAATAAATGCCTCCAGGAACCAGCGAGCATGACCCAAACCACTCTGTTATACAAACAGTGTAAAGCAAAAAGCACAATGATCCTTTCATGTCATCAGTCACTGGGACTCTGTCACCAAATCATTTTATTTAAAGTAGCTAATGCAGCATGCATCAATTTAAAGTGAAGCRCCATCACATACATCAAGGTCATTTTGCCCAGAAAAGAAGTGCYCATTATTTGGAAAAATCTATGCCAGAAGGTAACTTTGATCCTCAAGCTGCTTGTAGTCTTGATGTA
>NW_026623385.1:666652-669209 GCF_030028575.1 Malurus melanocephalus | reverse complement strand
AAAAAAAAAAAAAGAAAAAAAAGTTTGTTTATAACCCATCCTTTATTGACATAAATGAGGGCTGTATGCCCACACCACTTCCAAAATGAAAAGCTATGACATGAACAGCCAATATCTGAATAATTTTTGTGATTCTTATAAATCTGAACAAAAAGCTACAGATGTGAAACTCTTGTATTTCCAAAAYGACATCTTGACAGAAGCTGGATACTGCCAAGGAGAAAAGAATATATTAGCAGGATGTAGTTAAAAATTTGAAAAATTTCACTCCTTCGGGGTGAATTTCTTTGAAAAATAAATATACAAACTTACTCAAATAATTATTTTTTATTCCTTCACCAAAGACTCTAAAAAGCTTTGAACTACAAAATTTACTAAAAAATGGATTGCCAAAGCTCCTTTTCAGATGTACTTATCAAGACAGTGAGAAAAGCTTTAAGATGAATATTTGGATTCTACWTAGATTTAGGCATGAGAAACAAAATGATGGTATATCTATGCATGAGAAGTTCAAAGAAAAGCTTATTAAAGTTTTGTTGATTTTGAAAAGACTGTTKATGAAACCCAATATGTCAGAATAATACATATCTTTGAATGCTTAATGGTGACATGAAATATTCAGCTAATGAAAAAAATGAGTACTTGGGGAGAAAGTAGCAATACAAACAGATTGTGAAGCTGTTAAACACTGTAACATCAAGAAAAATATGTGCTAAGGTTGCACATTTTATCTCTGTAACAGTTCAGCACAGATGCAGAAAGTATAAAATCCACAGCAGAATSAAAAACATTGTAAATGAGAGATTTGAATGAATGAAGGGAAAATGAACAACACAGTGGATGCTGGTGACCACGATTGAATATCATTGACTGCAGAATAATTCAGGACTTCCCTGTGAATGGCATCATAAAAGGTTTTAGAAGAGAAAAAAAAATGTTAAGGAAACCATAGCAACAACATGAAAAAATGCCAACTCTATAAAATCCACAATAGAAACTCCCAGGTACTGCTGGACTGACTGAATAGGTCTCTCTATTAATAATAAAATTGTAAAAAACACATAGAGAAAATAACTTTATAAACTCAAAAAGTTTCCACAGGATAAAAACTTTGATTTCTACATCTGCTTAGGATTATCTTTGACCTTCTTGTAGKCTTCTGAAGATTCTTGTGAAATAAAAGCATTTGTAGGTTCTTCTAACAAGGGTGTTTTCTAAGTTCTAATGTTAATAACTATACTTCTTTTAGATGTGACTGCTCTCATAACTTCTGCCCTCTCTCCTTCTACTAATGTTTTTACCAAAATGCTTTGTCTCTCTTTTAGAACTCATATCTTAACTGATATTCAAAATGTTGCACTAAAAATTACATCTTCTTTTCTTGTAGACATTGATTCAGAAAAGTTATTACTTTGGTTGGTTTGGTTGCTTTGCTTTTTTATTTATTTAATTTTTTTTAATGTATTATAGTGAAYAACAGTTTACTCATCAAAATACTTCAAAAGAGAGTGATCCACTTCTCTCCACAGCCATAAAAATATTATTCAATGCTCTCCTCCTTTCCATTTGATATTTGCCTTATTTATTATCAGGTTTCCATACAAATTCAGTTAATACCTTCTGATTGTAGCCATCCTTATTTTAATTTGCCATAACTACTGTGAATAGCAGTTGCAAGGGACACAGAAGTCAATTAGTTGAATTTATCAACTGGGTGAGCTTGGGAGCYGCAATTTTCCTTTTTTTTCTGTCCCAATCAAGCTTTAAGCTTTTCTTTGCTCTGATGTTTACAGGAGCATTTTCTTTTGTATCAGTGTTTGGCTGAAACTGTAGGAGCTGAGAAAATGCTGCTTCTCCACTTGTTAAAGCCAGRTGAAAAATAAACCTTGTAAAAACARCAATTTTTATTAATGATTCACATAAAGCTCTGCATCATTAGATCGAAAAGTACAGCTGGCTTCATCTTACCAAAGAAATAGGAGGAAAATAGCTATTAAGGTTATTTTAGATACAGTACGTTAAAACAAAAAATATCCTATTGCAAAGTCAGATAAAAATCAGTGCTTTWATATCAAACAATTTTCAGCTGGACATTTTTGTTTCACACAATTATTGACTTATTATGCAGTATGTTCAATTTATGCAGTGAATAGATTGACTTCATGCAGAATGAATCAGGAAATTAARTTGAGTATGGGAGAAAAAAACCTTGCTCAAAATTAAAACATGTATTCAAGTACTTCTTTGCAAACCCAGAGATATCCGGGATGGGAGGTTTTTTCCTGGTTGTTTGGTTGGTTTAGGGGCCTTTTCCTTATTATTCTTTGTAGTTTAATAAATGAGACATTAAAAATAATCTTGCCAACCAGAGGTCGACAAAACAAGAAGAAACTTTGTAAAACCTATTGCCAAAACTGATATTCTTTTGTTCAGTTCCTAAAGGAGTAATTTGTGAGGTTCTGGTCTCTTTTCTTTAAACATGGTGAATATTTTAAGAAAATACTCTGCACTGTCTAAAGGTAAACCCAAAAAATTAGGAAGGAGCTGCTCAGTGCTC
>NW_026623385.1:660439-666294 GCF_030028575.1 Malurus melanocephalus | reverse complement strand
TTTAAAAAGCCCTGCAAGCCATGTACTATTTTTGAATCTCTTTTTCAGGAGTGAGGTGGAGTTGCCAAGTACTAGAATTTTCCAAGCGATCAGCAGTGGATTATGTTCTGAAAATGAATCTTCCTGCAGATTAATACACAGTTTCTGGCTAAGAGGGTGGCTTTAATTTAGTTGAAATCCTAAATTCAGAGCTTGCACTGAATCTGTACTCACTATGGGACTGGACTAAAATTCATGATAAAATGAAAGTAATTTTACAGGCAATGAGTCATTAAGTTATTTCAATTTTCACCCTCTAGTGTGGTAGACAAATGTCTGAAGTAGACGGATTTTGCAGGTATTGAAATGGTTTAAAAGAACAAGGGAATTTAGGCACAAATTCTTTTGAGGAAGAAAAATAAGAAAACAGAGTAAAATTATTTGGAAGACCAAAAAGACAAAAGAAATTAAACAACCAAACAAAATTATTAAATTTCAAATGCTGGTAACAGCAGATCAATGAAGAAATACATAGAAATTTTAAGAAGTACCAGCCGAGAAAGACAAGTGTTTTGGGGAGATGTCTCTCATGAAGATTGATTTTGTTTTCTTTTTTTTCTATTCCCAATTGAAGGAACGTTGAGTTGGCATCGAGGTGCTTTTAGCAAACTTCTCAAAGCAATTACGTTACGTGTATCAAAAGTGGATAAAATCTTTTCACTTCTTTCTAATGAAGACATTTCTCTTGTGGGTTTTTGTTTATGGAATTAAATTGAAATATTTTATTCCCTGGTGCTGCCTTTATGTGTTATGAATAATGCAGCAAATTCTTGCGCATTCTGCAGTGCCCCAAAACAAGGTTAAATACACAATCCTTCAGTTAGGTTTTATAGAGAATTAAAAGTGAAGTATCAGATCAATGGAGCTCCATGGTCATGCAAAGGGAACTGGTGGTGCTTTCATTAGTCTTCGCTTTAAGGTCTGAATGGATTTGGCTATTTTCAATATTTTTTAGGCATTTCCTTCTCTTCCCGTTTTACCAAGCAGCTGCTCTAAGATAATGACCTTCTGTGATACTGTTTGCAGTTACAATATTCTTGTTTGCTATTCTTTAACCACTGCGTAAGAGACTTTTGACAAATAACTTCAGTCAAACCCTTGCAAGTTTTTTTCTGTATATTATCAAGGAAACCATATGAAATCCATCAAATGCATTGCTAGTACCCTTAGACATTTTCCTTCTTCTATAATAATTAAAAGAAAATGTTTATTTCTAAGTTAATACTAAGAAATATACAATGTTCAATGAAGTATATTGATTAGAACATGTCTTGGCTATTGATTATTTTTGTATGTTACTTTTTGGAAGAGCCTTGATAAATTTATGACAGCATTCTACTTGATCCATCCTCACCTGGATTAAAAATTACAATTTGTGGGCCAGTTCATGCAAACCTCCTTATTATTCTCCAGATAAAAAAAAAAAAAAAAAAAAAAAAAAAAAAAATTATTTTTAGCTCAAGAGAAGGCCTTTTCACTACAGGACATGGATTCTGTAGTTGTCTCTGCATTGAAGTAGGATAGTAACAGTAAAGAAAAGAATGGACATACATTTTTAACTTTCTACATGAATATAAAAGCTTTGCTGCCATAATTGCAGTATTAATACTTTTTATATGTGTAAGGTATTCCACAGATGAAAAAGTCCTAAACAAAAGCATACATGAGTAAAAATTGCTAAAATATAGAAAAAGGCAAAGCTACAGTTGAATTTAAAATTTAAATCTAAAAACAATGTTAGCTGACCCAACGCAAGACACTTGTTTTTTTTTTGGTTTTTTTTCAATTTGGGCAGGAGAAGTCTTTCATTTCATATTCCTTAAGTGATTAGAGGTTAACTTAAACAGTTCTTTACTACTTAAGTTATCTATCATACTAAGATTAACTAAGTCTGCCCTTAAAACAAAGTAAAAATTGGCAAAAAGACTATATTTTATTCAAAGCAGCTTCTTGTCATTCTTTTTGGGAGCAAAAATAGACAAAATTAGACTTAAACATAGTTACAACTTTAATCTCAAGATGTATATTTATCTCTCCAATCTAAAATTAAATCCATAATTGTAATAATTAATTTGCATAGGATTTCACTTTTGCCAGGTCACAATGCTGCACTGTCAAATCTGCATGTAGGAGTATTGTATAATATGGATGCCTCTTTCTTTCCGTAAGGGACAAACACTTTGCTATCAAAAACTTATATTCCAAATTATATGAGGAAACATGATAACTTATGTCATAATTCTTTCATTTAACAGAAAATAAAACAATAATTTGTTYCCTTCCATGACGTTTACTCAAAAGTCTCTACACCTTTTGGAAAGATGTCATCTTGAAAAGATGATGAAAAGAGAAAGGAGGAATTGAGAACATTAGAAATCTCCARTACATCTCTTCCCATTTCCTATCTGATTTGATACTGCCTCTTGAGATTTGGATAAACATACCCCTTGTGACTGATTCCCTTTGAGACAATTTAGGRAAAAAATGGTGTTGTCAGATAAGGATATCAATGCAGAGTTTAATTAAGCCATAAATTACAGCTACAGTTTGTGATTTTTAAACTCAGTCTCCTTTTCCCCTCAGACTTCAAAGGTATTGTATCTCATTTTTTAATGACGCAATGATGACATTTGATTGATTTTTTCATTGTGACTTATTGAGTATATAAAAAGGGAATAAGCAGCTGTATTCAGGGTCAGTTCTATTTTGGAAGGACACATTTGTCAGARTACATCTCTGCTGCTTGACAGCGTGTGGGTTGGACTATTAGCACAATGAAATATAAGGTATATTTGAGCCTAACCTCCAGCTTTTGGTAAAAAGAGAAGAAAACATCAGCTAAGCAACAGGAAAGTAGAAAGGAAGTGTGAAAGATGAACTCTAGGCATTTCCGAAGCAGATGGGAAAGTATTTTAGCTGTTTCCTGAAAYCACTGGGGAGCTACAGCAGAGAATGATGTTTGGATGGATGGAACATTAAATGCTTCACCAGTTCCAATTTTGTTTTCCTGGGTTTGGTGGTTTTTTTTTTATTTGTTAGGTTCTTTGTTTGTTTCTTTGGTTTTGGGGTTTTCTGGTTTGTTTGGTTTGTTTTTTTGGTTTAGTTTTTAGGGTTTTTTTGTTTGGTTTGTTTTGTTTTGTAGGTTGGTTGGTGTTTTTGTCTTTTGTTTGGTTTTCTTTTTTTAGTGAGTTTGACCATTTTTAACTATCTGGGAAATACCAAAATCATTCCATCTGCCTTTTAGAGTTAGTTCAGTACTCAAGACAGCAGAACAGTAATAAGGAGAAGAACAGTAAAAAGCAAGAGGCAACAAAATCAGGAAACAGCAGCTCAAGAAAATATAGGAGATATTGGTCCAAAATACTGTATTTACTGTCTGGAAGAGGTTTAGGAAGAGACTGAGAGGAAACAGTCCCTTGTGACTGAAAGGTAGTGGTTCCTGGATAGCTTTTCAAGCATTTCTTTGAAATACAAATTCTGGAAGCAGATAAGAAAAAAGGGTGAGAATTAGAAATCRYRTAARTAATGAAGGGYAAGYCCATAATCATAGAATKGGTTTGGGTTGAASGGACCTTAAAGATGATCTAGTYCCAAGTCCTCCTTCCCYTATACCAGSTTGCTCAAAACTGCATCCAACRTGATCTTGAACACTTCCAGGAATGAGGCTTCCACAACTTCTCYRGGCAACTTGTTCCAGTGCCTCACTASCCTCTCAATAATGACAACACTGTCATGCATAATTGCTTCCACCACTAAATGGTCAGGGCTGTACACATCCCAAGAAGCTGCTCAATCTTGTCTCTCCTTTGATGGCCACAACTAAGTATGAACAGGCTACTCTAGGAAAAGGTGCAGGTGATCAAAAGGTATCTTTTTGATTTTCAGAAGGATGATGGGCAAAGGGCTTCACTCTACACATTTTTCAGAGTTGTGCAAAGATGTCAATACTTGTCAATAAGGTCTTCCATAACTGGCTTTTATTGTTTTAGGCTTTGCATGACTTGGACACTGCAGTCCCTGGTCCATAGAAGAGAGGAGAATRAGGAGTTCAGTGCACTTCTTGTGCATTCATCSCTGCAAGTGTTCAAGCCTRGGTKAGACAGGRCTTTGAGCCACCTKGTCTGGTGGAAGGTGTTCCTGCCCACTGCAAAGGGGTTGGACCTCCRTGATTTATGTGGGCCCTTCCAACCCAAACAATTCCATAATTCTTGAGTGAGATTGAGATCTCATTCAAGTTTTAAATACAAAATTACACTGTATTGAATAAATCAAAAGAGGAAAAAGCTACCTTCTTCCTGAGATTACGTGGAAAAGGAAAAATTAAAACCCAACTCTTACAAAAATTCCAGAATACAATTTCAGATTGTTTTTCCTAAAAGTAGCAACACGGAAATATCTGAATTAATATAATAAGACATATTTACAGATATAAACAAGTATTGTGGAGAATCCATACTTTTATTTTAACCAATGCACAGCTTAWAAACAGTCTGTAAAGAAATATTTAAAACTTGCAGACCATCTCTCTGCAGATCAACACAGATGATGCTTAAAAGTGTGTGATAGGTGCCTTAACTTGTCTTTTGGATAGCAAAATAATCACTTGAGTAGCTGCACATTCCATTCCTGTGTGCATCTGTTCTGATCRCAGTGAGATCCTCAGTAACTCACTTTAAATTAGTGTCATCAATAAAGGAATTAGGTCATAAGTGTCAAGTAGGAGGAGTCTAAAATATGGAGACAGCAGATAACACCTACCTTTCTGTTCTGCTTTCTGTCACCCCATAGTGAAAACTAAACTGGATCCTGTTCATTCTGTTCTCAAGTGGCAAGCACAGCTGTTACCACTGTAAATTATAAAGTAGGAAACAATGAAACAGGAAAAAAGAATTAGGGTTGATTCTATTGCAGGTTGAAAGTGCTATAGTACCAAATAATAAAATATGAAAAAGTTTTGGGGCTGATTCTGTTACAGGTTGACACAGCTCTGAGCTATCTTGGCAGCACAAAAGGTCTGTAATGGTTTTAGCTAAGCAGCACTAAACTCATTAAATAGGCGGTTTTATTGGAATGGCAACACATTCMCACAGGAGTTCTGGACTATTGCATGTCTGAAAGTTTAAGTTTTAAGATGTATGCCTTGAATCCCTTACATCTTTTTGATGGTTTTTCCCAGAGCATTCTCCTAGAGAAACAGGCTTCTCACATCTTTAAAACAGTTGTCAGAAGAGGAATAGCTTGGTTACTACTAGAACTCATCAGATTATACCTGTGTATATGTTTTTAATCTTCTGCGACTCTTGATGTTTCATGGCCACATGCTAAAAGCCAGTGAAGAGCATTCTCCTAAATTGCTTCTGAAGGGGATGTGAGATGTCATTTATACATAAACCAGTTCTGCACCATTAAAGCAGAGGGCTTCCTCTGTATTTCTTTTTTTCCTAGAGGCCTGAAGCCACTGGTAATTATTTTAAAAGGAAGGAAAAATAGAAGCAATTAAAGGTGTTTCAACATATTGTGACCAGTTGGAGTTTTCGAGGGAACCAGGGCTCTGTCTACAGCTGCAAGGAACTGGGTCTGTGAAACCTTCACCCCTTTATCTCTCCAAATGCAGCACCTGCTGGATCAGAATGCAAACTGAGACACCATCAAGCAAAAGGCTCCAGTTCATCAGTTCATGATAYACAGGGACTCATAGGCTAATGAGTCTAAATGTTAGCCTCTAATAAGCCTTAGTTTTTCTGTAGTTAAAGCTCAAAATAGAACTAAAAATCAGTGAATGTCATCCCAAATAGTTAATACTGAATAGCATCTTA
>NW_026623385.1:647001-659194 GCF_030028575.1 Malurus melanocephalus | reverse complement strand
GAGGAAGGGAGCAAATAAAAGGAAGAGGTTTCTTTCAAAGCCAGTTATTCCCCACTAGACAGACACCCCCACCCAGAATTGCTTGGTACTCGGAAGGTTAGTGAGGCAACACTGGGAACAGGACTGCCAGAGCTAACTAACAGCCAACCTGCTCCATGAATAAAGAAATCAACAACTAGAGCAACCAAGAGAAAGTGGCCGGTGATAGCAGTGGGTGATTCCACTTTAAGAGGCACTATGGCACTCACATATTAGCCTGACCCACTTTTGAGGGAAGTGTGCTGCCTTCTGGGAGCCCAGATCAGGAATGTGACTGAGAAGCTGCCAAGCCTACWTAAACTCACTGGTTATTGCCCAGTGTTAGTGTTCCATGTGGGTGTCAGTAAAAGAGGGAAAGCAGAAGACCCAGAGAACTACAAACCAGCCAGTTTCACCTCTGTGCCAGGCAAAATTCAAGGAAGAACAGATTGTCCTGGAAACTGTGGTAAGACATATGGAAAACAAAGATTTATAGCAACCAACATGGTTTTACAAAGGGGAAATCATGCCTGACAAATTTGGTGATATTCTAAGATGGGCCTACAGTGTTGGTGGATGGGGACAGAGCAACTAGCATAATTTACCTGGATTTGTGCAAACTATCTGACACTGTCCTGGACCGCATTCTTGTCTCTGACTTGGACAGACATGGATTTGATGGATGGAGCACTCAGTGGATAAGGAAATGGTCGGATGGCCTCACACAAAGAGCTGTGGCCAGTGGCTCATTGGCCATGTAGAGGCCAGTGGGRTCCCTCAGGGTCRGTGCTGGGGCTGACACTGCTCAACAGCTTTGCTGRTGCCATGGAGGGTGGGGTCACCGATGTCACTGAGCTCCGTGGTGCAGTCACACGCTGGAGGGAAGGGGTGGATCCAGAGCTGGGAACCTCATTAAGTTCAACAAGGCCAAGTGCAAGATGCTAAACCTGGGATGGTGCAATCCCAGACACACCAAGGGGGTGGGTGGAGAAGTGATTGGGAGCAGCACTGAGGAGRACTTGGGGATGTTGRTTGATGAAAAAMTCAACAYRAGCCAGCAGTGAGGGCTCATAGMCCAGAAAGCCAAACAAATCCTGGGCTGCATCCAAAGGAGCATGGCCAGCAGGGCAAAGGAGGAGATTCTACCCCTCTGTCTGCTCTTGTGAGATCCYCCTGCAGTGCTGCATCCAGCTCTGGGGGGCTCAGTGAAGGAGGGACAGGGGACTGTTGGGGCAAGTCCAGAGGAGGCCGTGAAGTTGATCAGAAGAATGGAGAACCTCCCACATGAAGACAGGCTGAAAGAGCTGGGGCTGTTCAGCCTGGAGGAGCTTGTGTGGAGACCTCAAAGCGTCTTGTGGTATCTGGAGGGGGCCYGGAGAGAAGACMSRGGGACCCTTTGTCAGGAACTGTAGTGACAGGACAGGGAGTAATTCATACAAACTGAAAAAGAGGAAATTTAGGTTAGATGTTACGAATAAATTCTTTATAGTAAGGGTGGTGAGGCCCTGCATGGGGGAGTTGGGCCCATGGCAGAGGAGTTGGGACTAGATGATCTTTAAGGTTCCCTTCTAATCCTTAATGCACTATGTTTCATGGATCGATAGACTTTCCTTTTTGATTCCTTAGGACTGTCCAGAGGACAGCTAGAATGGGGAAAGGAATAGGTGGGCTCTACTTCTGCAATGCAATTGTAAGTACAATTTACAAACATGAAGGAGAAAATTATCTGTTTCTGACGGCAGCACTTTCTGCAGAGCTGTTTGTATGCACTTTGTCTGATTGAGGTCAGTGTGATTTGAGATCTATTTATTCTGTATTTTAAATAAAAAGTTATTCTCCATACATTGATTCAGATAGGTATTAAGCATACTTAGAGTACTCCACTAAAAACTCTTACAGAGTCACTTTTAGATGCTGTTACTTTGTTGAGAAAGGATTAAAATTCTAGGCTGCTCCTTGTGCATTAGGGATATAAAAAATATTTACGTTTAACGCTCACTAAAAAGTTGAATGACATTTTACAAACAGAGGCATGAACATTGTGTAAGGCTTTCCTGTGTTAATTATAGCCCATACCTTGTCAGTCTCATCAGCTACTGAGACTAATTGTCTGCCATATAAAGAGACATGCCTATTGATTTTGCAAAGGCTGGAACAGACTAAGCTGTACTCTCTTTCTATGGATATAAAAAGCATTGCCTGCCTGTATTGATTGCTTACCCCACAGAGCAATAGCAAATTGCTATTGTGGAAACATAATGATGCTGAACATTTGTTGCACAGATGATAGGGTAATGTTTAAATGCTGTGTGTCCTGTTCTTTGTAGATTTACTAACAACATCCTTAATCATTCCTCTTCAAAATACCATGAATCCTGGAGCAGACGTTAACCTAATGATACAACATCATTTATAGACCTTAGCATTTCATAAATTCAGAATGAATTAAAGGAGCTATTTTTTTCATCATCAAGTCGACTGGATGTCAATYTTGCATAATATTTTGCAAGGCTTGGGTAGGAATGAAATAAATTAGCTGCAGCAAGATTCTTTAATCTTTTTTTATATGTAATGCTTATTTGGCGTATAGTCCTACTAAAAGCAAAATACTTACTTGAGGAATTATTAATTACACATTGTAAAAAAGACAGACTGAATCTGTTCTTTGCATCCTTCCRAGAGAAAGTTTTGTAGCATTTTGTACTTCATTTACCTGACATTGTTATTGTGGTCTGATTAAATGAGGTTTGATAATATGCATAAGTGACATGAATTTTATTTATCTGGGTACTAATTCTTAATACTGGAATTATGCAAATTCATTTGTACTGAACATTCARTTAAGATAAGAACTATCCATTAATAATAATGTTATTGCAGAATCACAGAGTGGTTGGGGTTGGAAAGGATCTGTGGACAGGATCACCTAGAGAACGTAGCAAAGTATGTAGAAAGAGTGCATCCAGGCAGGTTTAGAATATCTCCAGTGCAGGAGACTCCACAACCTCACTGGACAGCCTGCTTCCAGGGCTCTGTCACCCTCACAGTAAAGTTTTTCCTTATGTCAGATGGCAGTGTCTGTGTTTCAGTTTGTGCCCATTGCTCCTTGATGTTGGGCAYCATTGGAGAATCTGACTCCTCTTGACAGCAGCCCTTAAGATATTTGTATGCACTCGTAGGAACCCCTCCCAGTATCTCTTCCCGGCTAAACAGGCCCAGCTCTTYCAGTCTGTAGTCATAAGACACATGCTCCAGATCCCTCATTGTCTTCATAGCTTTCAYTAGACCCTCYCCAGTATCTCCTTGTCTTTCTTGTCCTGASGACAGGACTSAGCACTCCACATGTGCCTCACCAGGGCAGGGCAGAGGGGCAGGATCACCTCCCTCGACCTGCTGACAATTCTCTYCCAAATGCACCCCAGGATGCCAYTGGCCTGTGATCATGAGGCTGCCTCCAGCTCTTTGTAGAAGACCACGTCTGGTTCTCTAATGCCTCCTGTGTGTTTCCCAGGCTGTGTGTGACAGTTTACAGGAGCTGCAGAGAGGGAATAGAKCATGCAGGTTTCCAAGGAGGGGTGTGAGGGGATCCACCATAGACATGCACACTTTTGAGGTGCTTGGCCTTCTGGTTCTCCCCTAGGGAGGAAGCTGAGGAACATTTGTTGCTGCTCTGGTTGGTCTGGCTTAATCCCCAATTGGATGTGATGGAATGAGCAATGTCAGTCCAGACCCCACACCTTGAGACCTTGAGTTTAAAACCCATCTCACCAACCTGGCCAGACTGCTGCCAAAGATTCCCCTGCCTCTTCTGGACAAGAAATCCCATCCTTTCCTAAAAAAATCAGTCTTGTGAAATCCATGCAAATTTAGTTTGGTAATTGTTTTGACAAAAATAAAGAATTCCTGATTATGGCATTTCCAGCCAATATGAATCCTGATATAATGAAGTAATTGTTTAAAGGTTTTTGCTTGTTTTCCTTTTTACATAGAACAAGCTTCAGTGTGTTACTGCACTGGACTACTCTCTTCCCTTCTCCCATTTTACAATGCATTAAATTTCATGTCTGCCTTTTTTACTTTTTCTTGAAACACGATCCTAAAGAGTAAGATATATATTTGATAAAAAAATCCATCCCACATTGAGGCAGAAAATTATTTGGAAATTAGACCAGGATATAGATTGACAGAAACAACAAAAATTACATTTAGCTCTTCAGAGCAGTGCCAATTATTAATCTTTTCTGCATTTCTTTTTCTGTGACAAATATATATGTTTAAAAAAAACTAAAGTACAGTTAATGCCATTCCCAATATAATATAAAGCTTGAGTATCTATAGAGGATTATTTGAAAATATAGCTAAGAAATTATCTCGGTTCTTAATATTCCCTGGATAAGAGAGCACAAAGATTCTTCATTTCAGTGCAGAGTGCTATGAAAAGGCTTAGAAAATGTGGAAGTGGGAAAGGGAGTGACAATACGGACAAAGCATTGCCCAGAGAACAATGGAGAGGAAAGATGTCCCATCACTGTTTGAATTCTAGCTGCCTGCACAGCATAGGTGGCTCACGTAAGATTCTTTAAGGACAATGACCCTTCATGAGATAAAATAAAGAATAATATGCATCCATTTCAATGTGTTTTTTCCTGGTTCTCAAATTGATATAGGAGGAAACAGCTTTTCTGATTTTCTGAGCAAACCACAAACACAACATTTTTGTATTCTGAGCCACAACTATAAAATGCTGAGCTGTTCAAAATATCTACCCATACTAATTTCAAGTGGTCATGCCAATAATGTGATACTTTGTGACCTTAACCCATGCTTCACCTTTGTTCAGGAAAATCAATACTAATTTTCCTATTATGGAAATACACATATTAATCATAGGATTATTACTGCTTAAAACAATCTTGAGGGGGGGAAAATCGCATGAAAAAAAAGTAATTTGAAAATAACAGATTGCTATTCTGTAGACGGCTTTCTAAATCCAGAAACAGTATGCAGGCTGCCTTATATAAAATGAGAAGGTAAAAAAAAANCTTTCCTAAAAAAATCAGTCTTGTGAAATCCATGCAAATTTACTTTGGTAATTGTTTTGACAAAAATAAAGAATTCCTGATTATGGAATTTCCAGCCAATATGAATCCTGATATAATGAAGTAATTGTTTAAAGGTTTTTGCTTGTTTTCCTTTTTACATAGAACAAGCTTCAGTGTGTTACTGCACTGGACTACTCTCTTCCCTTCTCCCATTTTACAATGCATTAAATTTCATGTCTGCCTTTTTTACTTTTTCTTGAAACACGATCCTAAAGAGTAAGATATATATTTGATAAAAAAATCCATCCCACATTGAGGCAGAAAATTATTTGGAAATTAGACCAGGATATAGATTGACAGAAACAACAAAAATTACATTTAGCTCTTCAGAGCAGTGCCAATTATTAATCTTTTCTGCATTTCTTTTTCTGTGACAAATATATATGTTTAAAAAAAACTAAAGTACAGTTAATGCCATTCCCAATATAATATAAAGCTTGAGTATCTATAGAGGATTATTTGAAAATATAGCTAAGAAATTATCTCGGTTCTTAATATTCCCTGGATAAGAGAGCACAAAGATTCTTCATTTCAGTGCAGAGTGCTATGAAAAGGCTTAGAAAATGTGGAAGTGGGAAAGGGAGTGACAATACGGACAAAGCATTGCCCAGAGAACAATGGAGAGGAAAGATGTCCCATCACTGTTTGAATTCTAGCTGCCTGCACAGCATAGGTGGCTCACGTAAGATTCTTTAAGGACAATGACCCTTCATGAGATAAAATAAAGAATAATATGCATCCATTTCAATGTGTTTTTTCCTGGTTCTCAAATTGATATAGGAGGAAACAGCTTTTCTGATTTTCTGAGCAAACCACAAACACAACATTTTTGTATTCTGAGCCACAACTATAAAATGCTGAGCTGTTCAAAATATCTACCCATACTAATTTCAAGTGGTCATGCCAATAATGTGATACTTTGTGACCTTAACCCATGCTTCACCTTTGTTCAGGAAAATCAATACTAATTTTCCTATTATGGAAATACACATATTAATCATAGGATTATTACTGCTTAAAACAATCTTGAGGGGGGGGGRAAATCGCATGAAAAAAAAGTAATTTGAAAATAACAGATTGCTATTCTGTAGACGGCTTTCTAAATCCAGAAACAGTATGCAGGCTGCCTTRTATAAAATGAGAAGGTAAAAAAAAAMAAAMCATAAAATCATTCAAARAGGACTGGTGCTTACTGACTTTTSATTCTTSAATGCTTGTCCTTGTAAACCCAAACATTCTGTCCCAAGGAACTCATACAGCACTGGCTTAAGGTTTTGGGTTGGTCGTTCTTGGGTTTTATTTTTGTGTGTCTGTTTTGATGTAGTTTGGTTTGGCTCTAGTAGGGGATAGAATACTGGCTTATTGTCAAAATAGGAGCTGAAGCTGGATTCTGTTACAGCAAGAGATTGCATTGGAAGATGGTGTGAAAATCTAAAAGTTAACAAATCACAGGTGCTCAAGATGCTTCTCTAAGTTCACTTAAATATTTAGAATATATTTATTATTATATTATACTATGATAGCATATTCTATATGAGTATATATTTTATCTATTATTAAGCATTTTATATATTTGATACACTATTCTTATATATCACTATATATAATGTATTTAMCAAGAGCACACAGTGACAGAACAAGGGGAATGGCTTCAAACTCAGAGGGGGTGGGTTAGATTAAATATTCAGAAAAAATTCTTTAATGCAARGCTGGTGAGGCACTGGCACAGTTTATCAAGAGAAGTTGTAGATGACCCCTCCCTTGAAGTATTCAAGGCCAGCTTGGATGAAGTATTSAGCAACCTGGTCCAGTAGAAGGTGTCCACAGCCATGGCAGGAGGTTGGAACTAAATCATCTTTGAGGCTCCCTTTCAGGAGCAATCAGGCAATTCTATGACTCTATGATAAGTTTAGTTCATCTATGAAGTCAACAAATAAAGAGGAAAGTATTATTTTCCTGCAAAATATTTTACTGCCATTATCACAATGCACACTTTTTCTCTGAATTCAACAGATTTTCAAACAAAGCAATCGTTGATTCAGTTTGSTCTTCAGATCTGCATTGGGTCATATCTGCTTTCAGAAATATTTCAGTCAGGAAAACCTGTRACACCTATACAACCTTGCACTAAGGAGTGTAGCAGTGTAAARGAAAAAGATTTGCAGTTTATTGGATGCTTGGTTTGCCCTGTGGCTTTCTTGCCATTTCATATGGCAACCCAATCTAAGGCATGGGTGCTCTTAAACTACAGTTTTCATTTTTTGTAAGTCYATGAAAGGTACAAGGTAGCTGTGATTTTTCTTTTCATTATGAGGAAGGAAGTCAGGCCAAATAAAATGCAAATTGACAAGAACACTAAAACCTTTGCAACATTTGGATCTCTTTGTAATTTATGTGCAGTAAAATTCAACAACCATATCCAGTGAAGAATTTCAATTTACACTCCTTCATCTTTTGGCCTCATATATGCATATGTTTTGACAAATTAATAACCTGTGTCAGAATGACTATTTCAGCTATAGATCTGGTCATATAAACAATGTTATATATACTTTTTCCACACATAAATTTCACCTGCTGGTGCAAGCTCTGCCAAGGTGTTTTTAACAGCCAGTGCTTATATAAAAAATCAGGTTTTGCGTTTCTCCATGCTGCATCTCTGCACAGGATGAATTTTAACCTTTAATTTAAACAACTTGCTCTATTCTTTCTCTTTTTAAAATATGAGTACTCATGAATACTTGAAAATTAAAAAACTAAGCTGCTTCTTCATGAAACAAGTTGATAAATCTGACAGTTTTTTAATTCAGTTTTTAACTTTCTAATGTTTCTAACAAAGTCTCCTTCTTCCTTCAAGAAATCACCTTAGCAGATGTTTAAAAAATTGRTTTCTAAACCATTTTCCTAAATTGCTTTGTTGCTCAGTTCCTAGTTAGTTCAACATTGTCTGAAACCTTGAGATTAAATTTAGTTTGCACTCTAGAAGTTAAACTTGACAAAAAAAATTACCTGAAGATCTACTCTAACTTTCCTTTGAATTATAAGGTATTTCACCTTATATTCATTCCCACTGTTTTTTCTTCCTTGTCTATTTCTGCTCCAAATATATCTTTAATCTAAAAACTAATTATCTCTGCATCTCCACAGTTATTTGGTTATTTTTCATTTGGTGTAAATTTGGTTTGTTTGCTTTCAATTTTCCTCACCACAAAAAGGCAGTGAATTAAATTAAACAAATCACAYCACTCTACTACTTTTAAATCTACAGTTTAAAACCCGAATCTCATAAAAAACCAAAATATAGGAAAAATGTAGATGTCAAATCAACTTTGAGTTTTCTTCAGCTGTTGAGGCTGACAATTGGAAAATATTTTATTGCTTCCCTATATATATTAAATGATACCTCCATGCAGGCAGGGCCTCTCTTATCACAGAAATCAGCTAGAATTTTTGTCCTAAAAAAATAAATTAATTTTTGAAAAAAATATGCACAAATGGCAATTACCACAAGGAAAGTTTTTCCAAATTGCCTGTTACAATGATTTCAGTTTTGTACTGATAAATAATAATAAAAAATACATTGTCACAAGRTATTTTTTTCTGTTTAATTATCTTGAACAAAGGATCAAAGAAACTAGAATGCTGTAGGTAATTAACCAGAGTAAATCAGCATTGCCTCAATGGAAGTTAAAGGATATGCTTTATTCTTGTCAGGATCTAGGTCAGCAGATGTAATACACTTCTGAATACATGAATAAACCCTCATTTAATGTTTTATAGTGTTTATCTTTCATCAAGGAATAATTCTTCATCTTGGGTCTTTACACAGAGTATTTTGAACTGCCTACAAATAAATAGGTTCATTGTGAATAATTTGAACTTGATTACCCTGAAAAATAAAACAGCTGTCTTCTCTGCAAGGTATTTGAGCTTCAGACAAASTGGGMAWATATTTATGAAATATYATCCTCTAGTTAAGGTGAAAGAATKATTAAGWTCTGRTCTTGGGGTGAAKTGGGATSATAATGRCACTAATATGTGGGGTGCTGACCTGAAATCTTCTCCTTTGTAATTTCTGATGTATGCATGTTAAGATATAAAATATTTAATTCATTGTTAAGAGAGTGAAGGTTTACCCATGGTGAGTGCATGTGAGATCATCAGTAATCCTGTCTGTATTCTCAGGAGTTCCTAAAATGTATTGATTAATGTCTTGCAACAGGATGGTAAGAGTTTTTGAAGAAAAAAGCCTATTCMATTAATTGATATTTCATAGCATGACTTCTATACTATTGGTTTTGTCTGGATTTTTGAGAGGCTTGTGGGGAGGAGGGGAGGCAAAATTATTGCCCAGATGCATATTTCTATTTGGAGTGACAGCTACTTTGAAGTATTTTTTTTTTTTAAATTATAAATGCAAGACATATTCATGATGATTCCCTTRAAACATGAGATTAAAGATAATTCAATCACTCTTTACCTCTCTTTTAATTATCCCWGAATGTCCCAATTTTTCTTTCACTAGGACCTAATTAATGTGTTTACTTTAGGGTTAATTAAATCAGTTAAATTATTTCAAATAAACTTCTGAGAAGTAATTTATGGTTATTTTTAGACTTATAGAGAGCAATTTTCTTTATTACCTGGTTAAGTTGCCTTTGCTCTCATTTGAGAAATTATAATGGTGTTATAGACATATATACAAACCCAGCTGCAAATAATATATTTTGTATTCTTTTTAAATTTAATAATTTTAATATAATAACTCCAGAATACGATCACACAATCAAATATATTGGGGGATGAGGGTGGAGTACTTGCTACTTAAAATTGGTGAGTACAATAATATGCATAATGTTTTTTTTTTTTTTCAAGGAAGTAAAAAGTACTTAGCATTGAAATAATGGTCATTTTACATTGTTTCAATGCACTGAAAGATGCTCACTGTACTGTGGGTTAGGATGAAAGTATAAAAATTAATTGAGGTTTGAAAATATTATTTTTAAGACAATGTTTAAAACTGATTGCCCAGAAAATACTGAAGTCAGCTTTTTTCAGACTACTTGACCAGTGAACCCGGAGGAAAAAACTTCCATATTCTCATAAAAGGAACAGGTTTAAAAATGAGAGATATATTGTTATTTATTATTGACTTGAGGAAAATAGGTACTAGAACATTATGAACTTTAAAATAGTTTCTTATTTAATCTGAACCATTTTACTGTGATTTGGARCTGCTACAGAAACTGGGGAAGATTTATGTTTCTAACCTGAAGGGAAAAAGAAACTACATTCTTTTCAGATCACACAAAGACTAAAATCTCTTTCTGCAGGCAACAGACCTGTTCAAGCAACTGTAAAGAATTATGCTCAAATTTGTCTTTCTGGAATAGCCAAATTTAGTAATTATTTGAGTATTTTACTAGTAAGTTGGAAAATATGCTTTATTCTTGACTGACTCTCAGAGAAACAGGAAATGCCAAGAAAACCCCAGGGCAAGCAGAAGGTTCCAAATTTGAAACACCAGGAGTGTTTATGTGTTAAATGACACAGCAATTAACCATAGTGTTAATGTGTACCACGAGAAAGTAGATGAGGTGAGAAACAACCACAGGTATGTACTGTTGATTTACCCTACTTTTATTACTTTAATATTTTATCTATTTCCTTTATGACATGTGTGTAACTCATCCAAATATTTTTCTAATATCTCCTGATTATATATTTTTAATGAATACATTCCAAAATGGCACTTGCCTCTGATTAAGATGTGATGACTTTTGTCTTGCACTGCAGTATTGGAAGGAAAATCAGTAAAACCCTAGATGTATACTGCTCCTCACCATTTATCTAGGAATTCTTGTTTTCAATTCAAATTTCTTTGATGTTTTCATAACAACCCACATAAAAGAGAATCTAGCAATATAAATGTCCAACAAAAATAAATAAAGAAAAAAATTAATACATAAAATGTTCTGATAAATCTCAAAAGTTTCCTTTTCATTACATTTAGGAAATACTGTAAAAAATTAAACTGAAACAAATCCAGTTTGGATTTTCACATTTAGACAAAAAGAAATCTTGCACAGTATATTCATTATAACCCTTTCTCATTAATGAACTTCATCTGGAAATCCAAAGCACTTTACAAACAGCAGTTAGTGCATTATTAACAGCATATTAATTTGTGCTACAAAGATAATTTCCTAGAGAATCATGAGAATACTTCACATGCCTTAGTCACTGTAATGAATGTTAAAGACAATACAATCAACACCTGCCAGAGCTTACTGAATGATACAGACATCACCAACATATCAAAAACTGTCATTTGATTTGAAATCTAATGYCATTGCAATTTCACTGTTTCTAGACCATACTATTAATTTGTTATGTTTATTTGAATCTAAATCTAAAAGAATATGCATATGTCCTCCCTTCTCTATCTCTGAGTGCCATTATAAAGGACAAAGAAGTACCATTTTAAAMGACTGGATCAAGGGAAGAATGAAAATTATTGCACAACATAGTCACAGACGTAATGACTGATAGAGTCAGAGCAAATATAGARGTATGCTAGAAGAAATAAACTTTTTTTGAACCTCTCACTGAGAGAAAGAATAATCCAAAGTGCAGTTTCCTTGCATTGTATCTTAATTCAATATGTTAAACAAAGTGTGATGAAGTCACTTTATTTGCAATCTTTGTAGTTAGTGACTTTTATAAAAGTTCACCCAAACTGAGAAAAGTTTTTCTTCTAGTTCTGGGTTTGTTTTGTTTTGTTTGTTTGTTTGTTTGTTTTTGTTTTTTTTTTTTTATATGTTGCTTTGGGTTTTTAAAAATTAAGATGATATACATAAGAAATACATTTCTCATTACTGAGATAGAGTTTATTTCAATTAATTTTTCAGTAAGTTGATGTAGGCATCTCTCATCTGTAAAGCTACCATTGATTGCCTTCATTTTAAACCAAAATTTTCCTTCTACAAGAATTTAAATTTACTTTCACCTTCACCGTTGTGAATTAAATGTAATCAAAACACTGAAATATGAAGCAGATCACATGTTGCAGA
>NW_026623385.1:630446-646916 GCF_030028575.1 Malurus melanocephalus | reverse complement strand
TTTTTTTTCTTAAATAACATCTACTGCCTGACTTTAGTGTTACATTTTTTTTTTTTTTTTTTTCCTTAAATAACATCTACTGCCTGACTTTAGTGTTACATAGTATGAAAGAAATTACTAATGGCTAATTTTCATTTTTCTGACAAGACATCATGAGACATATTTTCACAGCACAGATCTATAAATAACATCCCATATAGATAACATGAGAGTTTTATGTTATATTATAACACAACAATTACCTCTGTGACAACTCCATGCTAAACAATTTCAGCAACAATGGATATGRTAAATCTCTTAATATTGCATCCATTATATCAATAAAATTAGCTCTGAACAAAAACAACAAAAAATTAAATTGTCAGATAATTGCATTTTTTTTAAAAATATATTTACTGTTTAAAAAGTGCACATAAAGTAGTATTATTGCTTCTCCATTATAAAATCAATGGTAATTGATTTCCCACTACAGTCACTTTGTTTATATTCACCCATATTTTTCTGCAACAAACCATTCTTTCCTTTCATGAGAAATATCAAAAAGAATATCCTGATTTCTAGTTAGTTCCCATGTGAAACTTTTAAATAACAAAAGTGAAAAAGCAAACAGAGAAAAAGATATGTCAAATGTCCCTTGGATGTTACACCAAACACAACCTTTTCAGAAGCAAACGTCTGTAGGAAATGAAAAAGAGGAACAGTGATGGGTTACRTGAATAATATTATTTGTGTTTATCAGTCTCTTTGTGTTTGTCATCTCTCTCTCAGATGCTCTTCCCATCTGCAAGTGTTTGAAAATGAAGCAGTTCGGAAACAGAAATATAGTCTGGTGTTTTCTGACTGCATTCATTATCAGGGTATTGGACTAGAYGATATTTACAGTCTCTTCCAACCCTAACCATTCTCTGAGTCTATGATCCCTCCCCTAAATCCAAAGAGATATGAAAAACTCAGTTGCATCTACCCTAAAATCTACTGCTACAGAGCTCACACTGCCAAAACTACTCAAAAGTTGCACTGCCTGCCAGGTGCGCAGTCACAAAGGGGTGCATTGGTGAATACTAGACAGTCACCAAGATGCTTGTAAAAGATGTTCTTGCAAAAATATGTTTTCACTCCGCTCCCTTCCTCACTCATAGATTACCATTGTGGCAATCAGTGTCATTTCTAGTTGTGTTTTCTCAGTCTGCACAGAAGTTCTTCTACCAACAGACTGATAGAATTAGGGGAAACTTGCAGAAGAGAATGGGAGATTTTTACTGCCTTTCAAAATAATTGGATCCTTCTCAATGAAAATAACGTTTTGGAGAGAATGAAGGACATGGCAGGTGAAGGAGATTTGCAGGAGGGAGATAGGAAACTCTGGTAGGTAGCTCCTCTGAAGATGGATTTTTGAAAGGAACAGAGAAAGAGCTCCATAATGAAGAATCTGTGACTACGGAAACAAAAGGATCACATGAACCAGAGGAAATGGGAAAGAACAGCTCTCAAAGGCCCTGAGGTTTGTGAAACCAAGTTTGGAAATCAGTTTTTTCCACAAGGAATGAAGAGGATAAGAAGTCTGAATAAACCTCTTTTTAATTTCTTTTCTGATCTAGTCAGAATCAACTGACCCAGTTTTGTGCTTTCTGACTTTTATCTCTATAAATAGCTAAATATGGCAAATAGACTAAAAAAAAAAAACAACCTTTTTTTCTTTGAAGCTAAAAGATATTTAGTCTTCTTCAGGTAACTCATAAAAAGAAGGTGATTTTGGCCAGCATGTTTCACCTCAAAACTGTGATTGTCACACTATTCAAAGGTTGCACATACCTAGAAGAAGCTGTCTTAGCATAAGAAGYCTCATCACAGAATCCCAGAAGGGGTCAGGTTGGAAGGGACCACAGCAGATAACCCAGTGAAACCTGTCCGTTCAAACAGGCTCATCCCAGAGCGTAGAGCACAGGGTTGTGTCCAGATGGTTCTGGGATGTCTCCAGTGAGGGAACTCCACACCCTCTCTGGGTGATCTGTTCCAGTGCTCGGTCACTGCCCAGGTTTTCTTCATGTCCAGGTGGAGCTCCCTGTTCATTGGTTTCTCCCATTGCCCCTTGTCCCATTGCTGGGCCCCATGGTGCTCTGGGTCCCTGCTCTGACCCCTYCCYGCRGACACTGACAGACACTGATGAGRTTCTCTCTCAGTCATSTCTTCTCAAGGCTKAACAGACCCAGATCCTTCAGTCTCCCTCATAAGAAAGATGRTCCAGTCCCCTCATCATCTTCATATCCCTCTACAAAATCCATTTCAGTAAATGAAGAGTTTTTTTATTCTGGCTGTGTGTCTGAAGGGTGTTTCAGTACATTGGAGTGAGTTTAAGTCACACACAACACCCTCCTGCATCAGCCTGTTCACAAATAGCACGAGGCCATGCATAAAACTGAAAAGAGATCAGAATGAAGATCAAGATACAACCTATGATTACATTATTACTGGACTTCTACAGCATAAACAGTAGTTCCATTGCTTTTTCTTTCTGTTTGATCTGCCTCTTTAAACTAAAAGAATAATTTAGACTCTCCAGRAGGTAAGGGTGATTACTTACCCTCACATGTGTAATCTTTTGGTAGGGTTACAGGACATGCACTCCTACCCAGATAACAAATTATGTTTAGAACCATATAGATAAAAGTCTTATATGATTGTATGTCTGTCACTAGAAACAAAATATTCACTATTCCAAAAATAGATCAAATGTTTGGCAGAAAGATGTATCCATCTGATAAAAGAAAGCAAAGCTTCAAGAAAACTTGCACTGCAGTGACATGCATCAAACTCTAAAAAGCTTTAAATATCTAAAGAGGTTCTTATAATAAAAACCTTCATCTATGATGTGTTTAACACATATTGCTTCATAACTTTATGGTTGCCATTATTTTTAGATTGCATTAACACTATTCACATWCCCAAAAATTTGTTCTAGAAACTGCACATGCATTGACTTTCAGATCACATTCAAAGATGAGAGAGACTTCCCAGTATTATAGTGTTCCCCACATAAGAGAAAAGTTACTGGAAAAAAAGAAGAATCAGCTGCTGGGAGGCAAGAAACCTTTACCAAAGTGACCTTTAAAATCACTGTAACAATAATATATTAATAAAATATTTGAACATAATATTTCAYGTGTATATTCCATGTTTGCAGTATTTGCATGGTGACAGCAGCATGTTTGCTCTCATAAAACTGATGACATAGCATTCTGTCTGTCATTTCCATGTTTCATGAGAATTCCCTTAGAATCTACTAACTTTCCCTTGTTCAGAACTCAATTCACAACAACAATTTTATATCCTGTATCGCAGAAGAAGCTTTAGAARCCTGTTACTGGCTTTCTTCATTTATTAGGTGGTGTTGGGGTTGTACTGGTTGCAGAGAGGGAATGGAGCACGTGGGCATGGCCAGGTTGCTATGCTATACCATCCACATCATCTCTGGGGTGTAGTGGGGGAGAAGAGAAGGTAAGCACACCCCAAAAGATTGTATAATTTAGGTAAATCTGTGGTTTATTTTTAAAACTCTTTGTGCTCTTCCCATCTATATCCATGCCTAGATAAAGCTGCTGTATATCTACAAATTTCAGTGCTAGACTCATGGTATTTTTACATCTGATATCTCACAATCTGTTAGACATAMTATATAGGTATTAGACCAGATTTTCAGGTTTATATCAGCATCTGGTTATTAATTTCTTCTCAGCTGTACAACTAAGGAGCTGTCATGTCTTTCCTTAAGGAGACAGAGKGAATCCCAAGTTTCATCGTGGTTTAACGTGCTATACAAAAAAATAAATTTTGCTTTAGTTTTGTCTAAAATATCTGTTCTAGTTTGGGGGATGTTTTTGTTTGGTTTTTTTTTCCCCTTGAAACTATCATTCTGACAGGATGAAAATAGTTAAAGAAGAGAGAGTACCTGATGCATCTGTGAATACATTTGTGTATGTATCTATGCATGCATATGCACACCTGTAAGAAAATGTAGATACTTATTCAAATGGAGGATACAATAAGTTAAATCACGTATAATACTGCATGGTTTGGTGCAAAATTGTGGGGACGAAAAGAAATCTGAACAGTTTTTTGAAATCTTTCCAAAGGATGATGCATTCACACCCAAAATATTAATAAATACACCTTAATTGAAACACCTGAGTATAACATTTATGTCATCTGAACATCGGAAAATAATAAATTAAAAATGCATCATTTTTTTTCAGTTTTGATAAATAGGAATTTTGTTGAGTTTTGAATTGTGTAAAAGTCAAGTGAGGCCATGTAGGAATTTGCCTCTGTACATGCTAAAATGGCAAAAGCAATTTGACTGTGATTCAGAACATTAGACAGCTATTCAAGTTTTAAATTTGAAGCGAAGGAAATAATATTTTAATAGATATTTTAAATTTTTCAGTTACTTTTCAAGACAATTTTGCTGCCAGAAAAATTCACAATGTTAACACAAACAGTAAATAAATTAAAATAAAATAAATAGTTACACTTGACATATTTCCAGAGAAAGACCAACTTAGTAATACAGCTATAAATTCAGTGTGGAAGATACAAACATATTTGCAAGGACCAAAGCATTTCAAGTCAGTGAATAATTCATTAGTTATTGACAAGTCCCTTTGCATATCTGAGTTCAGTTAAATTTGCTGTTTGTTTTTAATTTGATGCATTGTTTTACCATGAAGCAATATTTAACATCATAGAATAAATCACTTTAGTCATATCATGAACAATAACCCTTTTTGATTTCTTTCACTAATTCTGAAATACATATAACATTCTTTTAAGTAGTATTTGTATAAAAAGTGCATATCTCATAGAGATTACAGTTTATTTGCAGTTCTCGAGCTTCCTTGCCTTGATTACTACATGTTTAGATATTGCACACTAAAATTAACGCCAAATAATATTTGTCTGCTAAAAGTTTCTAGGGTTCTTGTCACTCTAAAAGAGGGGAGGAATAGAAAGAAAATAGAAAGAAGAAAACAAGGAAGGTTGACAAAATCAGGTAGAACTGTCTGTTAAGGACAGTTCTCAGAAAGGAGTCTCAATTATCTTTCAGCCTCTTAGTAACACAAAATAGATGTACCTGAAAATTGCCTGAAAAGGCAGACTTACAGAACTCTATACCAGAAAAATACAAATCCTTAAATTAAAGCAGATGCTTCTGAAAAATACCTACATATGCACAGGTGAGTGTAAAAAAATGGGAAAAGTTCTACAAAAACTTTTGACATCAATTTGAAAATTGGCTTTTTGACCTTTTCTCTATTAGGACTTAAGCTGCAAATGTAGTGTAATGTAATGTAATGCTAACATCTCCTAATGTTTAAATCAGGACTCCAACGCTATACAGACATGATATCTAACTAGATAATTTCTCACTATTCACATGTTAGTTTGTTGATTTGCAAACACTTAGAGAATTCATGCAATGAAAAATTGTGGTATCAACATTGCAGCTGAAAGACCATAGAGTAGCTCCAAAATATTTCACAGCTTTGCAAGATAATTTAAGTTCTACTCACTTTCATATGTCCAGGATTTCATTCCATGTTTTTCATAATCAAGTGATAAGGTGTTCAAGCTGCAATTTGACTATGTTAGGTAGATCTGGTCTCTACATTTACATACCAGCGGGGGGAAAATACACTTAATTTTGTAGTTTTCAGTTATTTTTAATTAAAAAACAGGTATTTCAACTGTGTTTACTGGCTAMGTTGACAATAAGGGAAGGCTGAAGAATATCTTGTGTCTTGATGTTATGACTATTAGATCATTACTTCATGTTTCATTACAAGTGTGTTGCAAAATGCAGGTTTCAGGTAGGTTTCCTCACATATTAATCTRGATTTCTCCCTGATTTTCTTAGGTAGCTAAATAGCTGAATTGCAGAGAAGTTAAGGACCCTGAAAGTTGTTTATTCTGATAGTCTTAGAWTTTTTGCAGGGTTTCTAACGTTTTTGATTATCAACTAATAATAACTCACTGACATTTCATTTTCTTGTGATTTACTGAATCTAGATATGAGTCATGTCCTGAGCTAATAAAAATATCAAAATACCTGAGAACATGATTCATGACACACTTTTCTAATTATTTTCCTAACAATTTGTAGATATGTAACGTGTTTCCATCTCATATAAAAGTGCAAAAAAAAATTAGYATTTTAATTTTTAAATATTCTTGACTATACTTGCTAAGCCTCTTAAAAATATCATTGTTTGTGAAGGGATGGCAGAGTTATCTGAGGGAGAAAAGGATCCTGTAATTTCTTTGTAGAGCTATAAATCAGCTTCTGCCTATGCACAAATAGCCAYGTGATGGCATTAATGAGATCTCCTTAGCCAACAGTCATTGACTTTGACCCATATTTCCCACTTTGGGTTTAACCCGTCCTGTTTTTCCCAGGTGCCTAAATTTGCTTCTCTTCATTCCAATTTCTTAATTCTGCCTTCTACGAGCATACCATTGGTAATAATTTTTTTTTATTAATTGCAAAGAAATATCACTTTTTGGTTCATAGCTTAGCACAAAGCCTAATCACCATGAATCATGTTCTCAGGTACATTGATATTTTTATTAACTCAGGACATGACTCATATCTACATTCAGTACATCATGAACAGGAAAATGAAAAATCAGTGAGTTGTGATTAGCTGATACTCAAAACAACTAAGAATTCTGCAAAAGTTCTAAGACTGTCAAAATAAAGACTTTGCAGGGGTCCTGGCTTTAAGCCTATCATACTCAGCCTTCCTGCAGGAGAGCCTATTTCTGGCACCTTCTGTTCTGAGTAGTCTCCTTCACCTTTTCTCTTCCATGGCTTTAGCAAATTTATAGTCATTAAAAAGTCAGAAGGCTCTGACCCTATGTTCCCTTTTGACACAAGGTTTACAATGAATTTTTTGGAACAGAGGATGCCACATTTTTCCTGGAACTACTGGCCCATGACTTTGAATGACATTAGGAAAACAAAAAAAGAAAGCAACAAAAAAACCCACCTAGCATAATATCACTCTTGACTGACTACTGATASAGTGTGAAGGGTTTGAGGTTAATCTTCCCAAATGCATTTGTTTCTAAATCAGAACCTTTCAATGTGGTGAAAATATATGTAGCATAACACTTGAAATGTTTTAGAGTAACAGTGATGACAGCTTAAAAGAGGATATAAAAAGGGAAGTAAAAATGATTTAAGGCTCCAAGTATGTCTCTGTACATGTGTAGGAACTGACTATTGGAGGTTATTATATTTAATTGGAGACATTCCGATAAAGGGAGGAGGAACCTTCCACCTTCAGGTGAAAKAAGGCAGTAAAGTGAAAACACCAGGGGCTATACCTACCACACACACACTAAGTTTCTTTTCCAAATAAATGCTCTAAATTTCCCAAGCTTCCCTTGATTCTCCTGGTCCTGCAGTGTCATACACATCAGCCAACTGATACAATAGTAGTGATACCGCATTAGAAGTACTGATATGAATACCCTGGTAAGTCCCATAAGAACCAAATACCTAAAACTGATTTTTATCAGAAATGGAAGCATTGATATCAAATAAAACGCAACTTTCTTTTCAGATGGGAATATGCATTTGAATGAAAGATTGAAAGTGTTTTTCACACTGAAATACAGACACTATTTTTGGTTGGTTTTGTTGACTTATTTTTTGGGAGTTTCATATATCACTTTTGGCATCATAAGCGGTAAAATGCATAAAGAAAATGTTGCTCTATGCATAAAGAAAATGTAGCTCTCTACATCATTCAACTGAATTGCATTAAAGTACTATCAGAAAAACAAGATGTCATTTCATATAAATATTAGTAAACTGGAGTGCCAATTATTGGCACAACTAAGCAACAATACCATTGCCTCAGCTATTCTGTTTACAGCATTTGCTTTAGGACTATTATACTCTCAGGAATATTTTTGTCAGATAGTTTATCTTTTTATGATAGATTTGACATATTGCATATTACTGAAGAATAAGATTACTTCAACTTGTTAATATGGTTGTAATCAATCAACATGCAGCCCAACAAAAGCGATGTGTTTTTGTCCAATATAGTTCCTTCATCTTGTCATGTAAGTACTTCTTCTTAAGCCAACTATTAAGATGGAAATGAGAATATATAAGAAATCCTTTTAATATCTCCARCTTTTCCTTGGTCTAAATATTGTGCTCACATCAAAGAATTTTGTCCTCTTTTTGGTGCCTACACCTTTCCCTTTTCAAAATAATTATGATCTCACAGAAGTTCACTTGGTCTCTCAACTGATCTTTTCCATCTGACTAACCTCAAATTKTGTAAAAGATGAAAGAAAATTGGAGTGAAATGAGTATACTTAGATTGTGGTAGCATTACTAAGTGGAAAGTAAAACTTTACCTTTGCATGGCAGAATTCATGTGCACTGTTCATGTGAGGATATTTTTGAACATCACCTTTTTTGAAAGCCATATTGAATTCTTCATATGTGTGCCAATAGCAACTGAGATTAGGTATTGCATATCAGATGAATTATCTTAATAGGACTGCAAGCACAGGTCTCCTTTTATAGTTGCAACAYGAGCACTCTTTCAGCAATGTATTAATATTCCATTCAAGAAGTTTAATTAGTAAGAAATAAAGCTGGAGAATTTTTCATTACAACCAATTGTTATTAATTGTCACCAAGGTTTCTTAATTATTCACTTTGGCTGGAAGCTAATTAATTTCACATYTTACATGCTAGTTAGCAAATAAATATGTTTTCACCCATATATACCTAAAGAGAAAAAAGAAAATGATCATTTAAAACTCACTTTTAGCTTTCATGGAACATATTTGTTTCAGAAATTGCAAAATATTTGCTGGTTATTGAAAATAACTGATTGAGGTGTTCATCTTGAGAAGGAGAAGGGACATAGTTTTTGGAATGTAATAAACAGTCCATGGTATTTTTCATTTCCCTTTATTTTTGTCTTTTCTTATGCAAATCATAAAACCTTATCTCCTTTCCCACCTTGAAAGTGTAGATKWTTCAAAGAGGAATTGTTGYATAAGGGCCTTTTATTGCTTCATGKTGGATCATGCCACTGTCTCTTATTTTACAGTTGTTTCCAAACTTCATGTTTTCCTGATTTGTCTTTCTTTTTGCAGAAGGATTCATTCCCATTCAATTAATAGCTTGCCACTTAGATAAGTTCAAAATTTAGCTAATTATTTTCAAACTTTAGATTCAAATGTTCAATTCATTTTGCAGGCTCTCCTTTCACATCCATATTTCTGTTGTAGTGCTTGTATCTTAGCAACTTTACTCAGAGTGATTCTGTGTTGTGTGTGTGTGTGTGTGTGTGTGTGTGTGAGAGAGAGAGAGAGAGAGAAACCCCTCACGATTTTTAGTTGATCTCTGTTGTTTCTTTGGTTTTGGTGCACTTCATAAAAATTTCTTTTGGAGGCAACTTTCTGTGTGGGTTCCAGGAACCCCCAGGGCCCCCTACCTACCCCCACACCACCCATTTRCCACCAACAGTCCTTGGGATCCTTAGGACATCCCAGATCCTTCAGGTGGTTCATATTATGCAATGTTCAGTGCTGCATCTTCCCTTTGCATGCAACTCTCAGGCAACTGGACATGATACTGCAGTAATCTCTACCACTTCACAGTGTGGTGTATTGTAGCTCAGATCTGTAGAATTGCAGATTCAAAATATATGTATCATCACATTAATTGATCTTGAGTGACCATCCTGCCAGTCTATAAGTGTGCTATCACTTTATATATGATGTAGCTAAAGATGACAAATGGTTCTTAGTGATCATAATTATCTTCTGTCATACCTACCAAGGCTGGGTTGTGTTTCTATACAGAAATTAAACAAGAAAAGTACCATAGCCAGATGTGCACCATCACTCAGGAGCTGCATCCTTAAGCAAAAATTCAGCTATTACTTTCTCATCAAACCAGCTACCATGGGCAATGTGAAAGCACTCAAGCTGTACGCAGAAGCCAGGTGCAATCTCCTCAATTTTTCCTGTTAACAGTTGGCAGCTCAGGCTTTAGAAGGTATTTCAGTGAAAACAGATGTAGAAGAAACCACCATATAAATTATTTCTTTCTCTGAGAGGCACATAAATGTCCACAGAAGGTCCAGTAAGGTTCTGCCCAGACTAAGCTCTACTGTTTTATGGAAAGTTATAAACTAAAGGAGTTTTGGTCACAAAACCTGAGTCTTGGGTGCACCCAAAATATGAAGGCCCTCTCTGCCATCAATAAGCCACGGATGGAGAGCAGAATCCTTGTTAGCAGCCAGGACAATGTGTGCCACAGTTACTCAGATTTAAAATTTTTAAATAATTCTTGTCATTTAAAAAAAAAAATAGGTTAACTCTATCCAGCTAATAGAAAATATACACCTGGCACCAACTAAACCAGCACCAGTCCAAAAGATTTCTACATCTCTGCCTCTGCCTTGCACTTTGCAGGAACACCCTCCTAGTGCTCTCAGGGGAAATCTCAGACAAGGATCTAAATATTTGTTTCTGTGTTGGAAATCTTACTTAATTTTGCTGGATGGCCAGTATTGCCATAGACAGTCTTCAGCAGATGAAAGGCCCTATCTGCTGATGAAATGTACCCTATTACAACCTACTCCCGACAAGTTAAATTTTGACAGAGTATTCTATATTCTTTTAGAGAATTATGTTATTCAGAATTATCATTCAGAACACCAACAAACACATTTTAGCTACTGATTTTATCAGTCTTATCTACTTGCACAGTTATAACAAACTACCTGAAAACAARTTTATAGACCAAGTGATTGCATTAAGATTTGCACTAAATCTGATATTTTTTCCTCTTACTTATCTTAACTAAACTTTTACACATTTAAATATCCCCAAACTTTTTAATGAACTATCTCAATGACATTTTTTTTTTCCTTTTAGTGCTTCTTAAACTACTTCTTCAAAATCTTATGTGTTGCTTGTCTAAATATACAGCCAAAACCACTGCAAAATAAAATAAGATGGTAAAAACTTATCTTTATTTTCTTGGTTTGTATTTACTTAATTTAATGTTTGGTGATGAACTGTGCCATGGAGCACAGAGTTGGACCAAATGTCTGCATAGGAATCAGTCATTTTTTGAAAATCTGTTAAATCACTGTGAAAACATGGTTCTGAGGCCAAGAAACATTAGCCACAGACTTCCACAAATATTCATGTGAAAAGAGAATWACTGGTAGAACYAGATGAAAATGWTGRCATTCTCAGCAATGGGAAGAAGGTRAAGCAGGGGCAGATTAACARRAAACYTTGGTTATGRCAAGCATTAAATGTYCAYGTTTTMCAGTGGAGTGGCTCAGGCTSTTTAATTCTTACCTAGCAYAGGCACATGTACATGTTTGAGTGRGTTTATGTGGAAATGTTTAGCCATGCACCTCAATTTCCTTTGTGACTCCCAAACATTTCTCTTTTAATCCCAGTTGTGATATTTCTGGTTAAATATGGATCAGAATCTGTGATTGATCTTAAAGTTTAAAAAACCACAAGAATTTTTGGAAATTTTCTTTTTTTCCCCCCAAAGCTTTCTTTGCTAATTTCATCTTGTTTTATATCTTCTCAGACTAATGTTGGTGTGTTTCTCAGGCACTCATCAATAGCAACTCATTAAAGAAAACATAGCAGGCTGTCAGTGAAGGGAAGCCTTTAAAGGCAAGAGACAGTAGTGAAAATATTGGTATTGTCTTCAAAATGTCTTCAGTTTGAGAGAGGATTCAAACTATGCTTGTTTTTATCAATACAAATAGCTGTTCAATGTGAAAAAAATCATTCATGAGCAGAAGTGCATTTTAACATGATCAGCTTGACTAAAGACAAATTATGAGGTGTTGCACTGCCATCATACCATTTTTTTTTCTGTATGAGAACAAAAACCACAGTAAAAAAAGCCCACTGAAATTTCTTTGATAATTCCCTTTTTAGATTTCAATTAAAATTTAATAGGAGTAAATAACAATCACAATAGCTATGAATGTCCAAARAAGAGTAAGGGACTAAGGTCAAAGTACTTGCATTGGTGGACCTTGTCAGATTCAATTTTACAGTATCCTTAAAAATCATTTTATTTCTACCTAATTTAAGTCTAGCTATACCAATAATTGCTTTACTTTAATGGCACTTAATATACATCATGTTGAAAGCATGGGATGTATTTCCTCTTATGGAATGAGATACTGGAGACCAGTGCTGCAGAAAGGGACACGGGGGTCCTGGTCCTTGGCCAGTTGAACATGAGCCAGCAGWGCCCTGGTGRCCAGGAGGGACATCCCTGTCCTGGGGGGCATCAGGCACAACATCAGCAGGGGAGGCGATTGTCCCACTGTGCTCTGCACTGGGGCAGCCTCACCCTGAGTTGGGGGCAGTTTTGGGCACCACAACATAAAAAAAAATAGAAAGCAGTTAGAGAGACTCCAAAGGGACCACATGAGGAGCAGCTGAGGTCACTTGGTCTGCTCAGCCTGGAGCAGAGGAGACTGAAGASAGAGATCATCACTGCAGCTTCCTCACAAGGGGCAGAGGAGGGGCAGGCACCAATCTCTCCTCTCTAAGACCAGTGACAGAATCTGAGGAAATGGCCTGMAGTTGTGTCAGGGCAGGTTTARGTTGGATATCAGGAAAAGGTTCTTCCCCCAGAGGGTGTTTGGGCACTGGARCAGCTCCCCAGGGCAGTGGTCACAGCACCAAGGATGACAGAACTCAAGAAGTTTGTTGGAAAAAAACTGTCAGGCACATGGTGGGATTTTTGGGGTGTTCTGCACAGGGCCAGGAGTTGGACTTCATTCATCCACATGGATCCTTTCCAATTCTGGATATTTTATGATTCTGTGATTATTTTCTGTTACAATTAAGGACAGAAAAAGGAAATGAAGCTGCGGGATAGGAATTAAAGGCATGCCTGTCAGGTTCTAATTCTCATCATTGATTTTAAATTGGAACATCTGATTAAAAATCCACCTGTGTAATCTAAAAGCTTTGCATGAGCCTCTTGAAAAGAGGCTCCATGCAGCTGTTTTAGTTGTACAGATTGCTTTATGCATACAGATTCCCAAAATGGGGAATAGTATAGCAATTCTGTGTAAGATTCAAGACAGGAAAAAAAGGAAGGAAAAATTAGGACAAGTAGAAAATAAAATGATGGTAAATTACATGCTCAAAAGCCAGCCTGTAATGAGATCAAATGAATGAAACAAAAATGAAAAAATATATAATAGATTCTGCAAGGAAAGTATTAAAACAAAACTTGACTTTTTAAAATTACTTTTCCCAATGTCAGTTTACTCATTTCCTCTTTCTAATTTCTTAACTGTTATTTCAATCACATCTTCATTCTTTTTTTTCCTTATTTTATTTAGTTGTAGGTTTTTGTACTTTTTAGCTAGGAAGAGATGTGAGGCATTTTTCTCTGTCTCCTTTATGTTTTACTATGTTTTTTTGTTATATTTCCTCTCTCAAATATTTATCCAGATTTGGTTATATTCATTTAACTGCTTATGAGGTAGGTGGCTAGGAATTACAAGTAAAATGTCAGGTTTCAAAACTATAATACCACATAAATTACWTTCTACATCTGAGTATCAAGTCACTAGCTGACATTTATTCCTTTTTTCTTCACACTTTTCCTCCGAACATTATTAAGTGTTTTTACTGTGGGKTTTTTTTCATCCTGATAGGAAAAGACCAAAAGTGTAATTCTGACCAATAAAATCTCTTCTACATAAATCACAGTGACACATCAGTGACCTGCTTGTGCAGAATCTAACAGTGGTTCTGAACTTGATTGAAAAGGAAAACTAAATAGTAATTTATAAAATAAATTACAAAATAAACAATGAAATAAAAATAAACAATGAAATTTGTGCATAAAATAAAGTTATCATAAGGTTTGCACAGTAGCACAGCAGTTTCTTTAAAATATATGCTCACATGAGAGTCACTATTAACCTCTTGAAAAGTAACATTTGCTACTTGTTTAATTCCGAAATTAAAGGAAACTTGAAAAGACTCTCATACCTTCCTTCCTTTGCTTGTCAAATTTACAGTTTAACACTCTGCTAGTAAGAAAGCTATTGAGAGTACAGCCATTGGATTCAACATATTACTGTTTTATACAAAAGTTTTCTGCAGCTTTATTTCCCACAGTTATGTGCATAAAATATAGTTTTTGTTTCTCTTAAAAATTTTGAGAGAGCATCTTGGAAATAAAACTTGCCAACACAGTTTAGGTTTCCAAATCCTTGAATATACTTTAAAAAAATCTTTCCTTTCAAACACAACATAATCAACTAAGGTCTTACCTTTCAGTGTTTTTCCATGTAATTCAGTGTTACCTCCTCTGTGGGGTTCCTTCATGTCTGGTTTAGAAATATGGCACTGTTGTCAGAACTCTGTGTGCAGTCAAAGACCACAGAAACATCTAAAACATGATCTTTTATACTTKGACTTTATGGGAGCTTTAGTCAGCAACACATTGCAATAGTTTAGTGCTTGAGATTAAATTCAAAATTCGGGTATGYATATTTATACTGTTAAAACAGATGTTGTTACAATAAATGTTAATAACAACAATTACATCATAACAGAAGTAAAAACTGATCATATATATTTTTTTTCTTTTTTTTTCTTTTACTTTTTCTTAAACAGAAGTCAGTGAAACTACTTGCATCCTTGCTTATCTGCTGTACAAACCAAGTCTCAAGAGTCCATATCATACATACAGGTGTAATGTGATAGCAACAAAACACACCTAAGTGAAAGGAAAACAGCTAAATCAGTATCTTTGCCGTAGAATTCATTTTGCTCCAACTTACATGTCTACATAGAATCCTGAATTATCTTAGATCAAATCTGCATAAACAACAGCAAAATAAGCATATGGAAGGCCAAGATCAATATAAATTGTGACTGAACAGAAGTTCCCTCTATATAAATAACAAAGAAATATTTTTATATTATTGTTTTTGTGGACAGATTTTATGTAGTTGCTTTATTTGTCAATTAGTCAAGGAAGGCTGGAAAATCCCAATCATCCAGATTATCCTTATAAGCAACTAATAAAGCCAAACCATTTATTCAGCTCATATTTTTCAAACCAGCTCCTTTTTTCAAACCAAGGAACGGAAATGAAAAGTTGTCATCACTGAACCAACTGCTCACTGCCCTGGCCCCAGCAATCAGGATGGGGTGGAGAATTGTAAAAACAAAAGTAAAACCCACAGGTTGAGATAAAAATGGTTTAATAATTTAAATTAATTAAAATATGACCTATAAGGATTGAAGAGCTACCTATCTCAAACCCTGTCAAGGCCACAGAAGGAATTTGCCGTAAGATAAGCAACCACAACAAAAACTTGAGATAAGAGAGAAGAGAGTGTCAGGAAGACCCTAATTCCAGGCCTGGTGGCGGTGAGATCTGGTTAACACTTCCTAATTAATGTATCCAGACAAAATTTTCCACTCTGGCAAATTGAGTGAAAGGAAGCAACTGCTCATACAGGTCACCCGTCAAAGATCACCCCAAGTTATGGGATAGATGGCATCTGCAATCACCAACAACCGCGAGAGCATCACAAGACTAATTTCTGAGGTCTTCCACCAGTGGACTGCATGATTCACAATGTTACATCAGACATTGCAAAACCTGCCCCCTTCAAGGGGAGGTACCTGCGCATTCCCAACTGAAGCTGAATATACATGTATATTTTTATATTTTTATATTTTAAATATTTTATATTTATTTATATACATGTATATTTACTTTCATATGCATTATTTAAAAATGATATGTACATTTCCATGAGATAAGGAATTACAGTCAACCCCCCCTGTCTTTTCTTGATTTTATGATAACACTCTATTCCTATATTCCATCTGCTTGAATGCCCAAAAGGTGTCTGTGCCTTTAAATCTGACCCGGAAGAAGGGGCAGGGGTGTCTGGGAAGGCAGCAAGGGCAGTTAAAAGCCAGGGCTGCCATGCTGCTATTGGCTTTTGGAACTCAGCTCACCCTGCAGGAGTTATGCTCGCTGGGTGCAGGGGAGCTACATTGTTGCTGCTTAGCTAGCTCAGTTTGTTAGCTTGGGCGAACAGCTCTCCCTGGACTGCCACCCCTTCTGTGACTCCTGTGATTTTCCGGAGCGGATCGGTGGGGCTGCTATCCGAAAACCTGGAGGCAAATGCCAACCAGCCGGGCGCCAGCAGGAACAAGCCACGGGCGCCGCTCTGTCTCGTCCCGGACTTCAGAGAAGCCAAGCCAGCGAGAGAAAAGCACACCAAGCCTTCTGTTTCATCCACAGTGAGAAGAGGACTACCATCAAGTTTTCCACCATTGCCCAAGCAGCTATGTGGACTTTTTCTTTTGTTTCTTTTTTTTTTTTTTTTT
>NW_026623385.1:624480-630396 GCF_030028575.1 Malurus melanocephalus | reverse complement strand
AACAATTACATCATAACAGAAGTAAAAACTGATCAATTTAATCAATTTTAATCTGTGCCCTGCAAGCACCTTGTTTTCCTAATAAACTGTTTTTCTCTTCACATTTGCCCAAACTCCTGTTTCATATTGGTGGGAAAAAATTGTCAATTTTTTTTTTCACTTCAGAGGAAACATTTGCTCTGTAACATTTGCCCTGTTTTTTCTCTGAAAACATTGTCTCAAACCAAGGCACCACCCTTTAACAAGTTGACATTTTAAAACAATTAACATCTTCAGTCTCTCTCTCCCATGTAAAATTACCCAATATGGCTTAGCAATTCATCACCATGTACAGAGAATCCAAGCTGTTTCTGAAGAGTTATCCCTTTCTTATACAGCTTAATTTACACATTATTACAGCATTTTAAAAGAAAACAGCAGGCTTTTAACTTGCAATCACTTTTCATAGCTATTTAAAATTTCAGATACCTTTAACTTTTGCTGACTTCCTCAGCAGGGACTCAAATGCTCATTTAGTTCCCTTTCCATTAAGAATTGCGAGCTACATTAGCCCTAAAGCCTAAACAAGACGATGGCACACAAATATAAAAGTTTAAAAATCCTCTGTCTTGGGATAGTAGAGTCACAAAATGATGAAATCCTCACTGGAAAAAGAGAAAAAAATGACATATCAATAGTAGTATCTTTAAGCAGGAACTGAAAAAACACCCATACTTTTAAAACAAAGTTAGATATGACAAATCATATACTTTTTTTTTTTCAATTTATTTAGAGGTCATTAAATCCATTAAGTTGATTTTCTTTAGATTTTTTTTTTTTATTATTATGAATGATTGCCTGCATCCTCACAAAATTACTTTTAAAATCATTAGACCCAATAYGATTTCTTTCATGATTGTTTTAATAGTATAGTGTGCGCTTGGCACTTCGTTTTGAAGCATTTGCAAGTAAGAGTAATTAATTAAGYAGTATAAAATCTAATAATTTGATCATTTTTTCTGGGTGCATACCTGTCAGTCAAAAGAATTCAGCAATCGAATGAAGGCACTTACTAGCTGAAGGCTTTTATGAATGKTTATTTAGTAATTTACATCTTTGAAACACCAGGAATCAGAGGCWCTCAGAGAGATGGGTTTTGCTGCTATGGAAAGACAGTGGAAATGCTCAGTGGGTTCCACTGAACGACGTTAACAGAAGTAAAAGCATTTTCTTTTCAATTTATAAAGCACTTTATAATAAATTCTGAGTGAATAAGTTAATAATTGCTTAGAAAATGCTTCTTGATGGCTTCTKTCATAAATATTCATAGTATATATTGGTCTATCTCTAGGTCTCCATGGCTTTGTCATGCTTTCCACAGCAGGTCTTTTTCCRAACAAGCCTGGCCTGCATTTCATCTAAACTAAGTAGATTTGCCACTGATGTGAGSAAAACTTTGATGAAATCTCCAATAATTAGCCTTGAATCACATTTGTAAATGGACAGGATTTGTACTTGTTCAGAAATATGCAAACCTCTTCTGCCTGGAACAGCTTTTTAATTGCATCTTTAATGAGTCTTACATGGACTCATAAAAAGACTCATAGGGATTCCATTAGTCTATCTTGTCATTATGCCACATGATTTCTTGTTCAGAAATACTGCACAACTGTTCCTAAAAAAAAAAAAAAAAAGTCTAGTTCTTTCCCCCACACCTCCCAAAGAAAGTCTGTTAATTTTCCCAGTTAAATCCAGCTAATATGAGTATTTCAACTTTAAAAAGTTATGCWAGTGTTTCTATCTCACTCATCAGGCGATTTGATCAATTTGGTGCCCAAAAGAGAGCACTGGGTTTTATTTAGGAAAAAACCTGACTACACCAAATATAAATATTTGGAATAATTTGCTTAAAAGTATTTTGTTTGAAATAAGAAACAGCTATTTAAGAACTATATAAATTATCAAAATAAATTGTTTAGCTAATGATAGAGCATATCTTTTCATCATTCGTATTACTTTTGSACACACCCCTCTCAAAATGTTAAAGCTCACAGAGTTTATAAATTTGGTGGGCACCAGTCTCTTTTCCCAAGTAACAAATGATAGATTGAAAGGAAATGGCCTCAAGTTGCAACAGGGAAGCAATATTTTTATTAAGAAAAATTTCTTCACTGAAAGGGTTATCAAGCACTGTAACAGGCTGCYCAGGGAAGTGGTTGAGTCACCATCCCTGAAATTATTTAAAAGATGTATAGATACATCTTGGGGCATAGAACCTGGGRACATGGTTTAATGGAGGGTTTGGTAGTGTTTACAATTGCACTTTATGATCGAAAAGGTTCTTTATAACCTAAATGGGTCTGTAAATCTATTATTCTATATTATGAGTGTATAAGCAACTTCCTTTTACAAATATTGATACTCTCTCCCATGCAATAATCTGTGTGGATCCATGTAGGAGGAGATGACATTGAGAAGGGCAAAGGATTATATCTTAATTGATGAGCACTATGTGTCTAATCACASAGATTCTATTGTATATACATACATATGTGGCATGTTATATATATGATGTAGATTAATAAATGCATACATAAACAATGGTATATAATCATTTCCATGCATATTAGCTGGAAAAAGAATTAACCCCAAGCATCTTTTTTTACCTCAAAGGAAGGGATAATTGGTGGTTCCACATAAGAAATACTCCAGTCAGAGGTTACTTGCAGTGAAGCTCATCAAAAGGGAATCTGRAATCAAAGAGTCTTCACATTAGAARAAATTAAACAACTTACTCAAGTAATCAAGAATGGGACTTGAATACAAAATTTCCAGTCTGTAGTTCAGAATGTATAGATGAGTTTGGTGTGCAAGRCGAAGAAATTCCCAGGAACTTTTTGTTTAAGGGATGATACCTACAGAATTACTATAAATGGTTTTTGAGGTTCATTTTATGTTGGGACACACCTTAAATATTGCATAACTACAAAAAATTATTGAAAGAACTGAAAAATTATAAACCTAGTTCYTTCTTTTATATCAAGTTAAAATACACAACACACACCAAAAATGTCCAGAAAGTGATGTATTTTTAAATTTGTAATCTTACTGTAGCAGAATGTACAATTTTTGTCTGACATTTATCATGATTTGCCRCTGGCATGACAAAGAGGTCATGATAAACAGGAACATTAACTCAAAGTAATAGCACATTTCAAACAAGATCAACAGGTACAGAAATATAAAGATCAGCTTTTCAAACAGGGATTACATCTGTCAGATATTTATTAACATAACTTTTTTTTTCCACTTCTAATTATTTGCCTATTTAAATGACATCAAAACAAATATACTTTTYCTTGTATTCCTGGCTTCCAGTGTCTGATGATACAAAATTTTTCAGTTAACRTTTTTCTTTATCAACAAAGAATGGATAACTTTGCTTTTTCTGGACTGTCACTACCAATTATTTTTTTGACAGCAATGTTTAGAGACCTTAGAGAATACTGTGTATTTTTTGTTCAAGGCACAAATACACGATGTCATGTAGCTAATAACACTGCAGAATAATCTAAATAGGAGTGACAGGAGTCAAGCAGATGCAAACGAGGACTAAAGGCATCAATCAATCAATGGAAATAAGAAATCTAACACTGATTTTTTTTTTTTTTAACAGGAGTTTGTAGTCTTGGTTCTGCCACCCTGTGGTTTTTGGAGTYCAGCACAAATGAGGTGTTCCAAAGCCTGGTAATCTCTTGGTACAGACAGATCAGTACAAAAATCTGTGTTTGTTAAAACACCCCCAAACAACACCAACTAAAAAAACAGGTTTTGGTTTTTTTTGGTTTTTTTTTTTAAAGCTGCACAGGGAACTTCTTGGAAATAGCTGGTGCAAGAAAATTGTTGGCAACCACAGAATATTTGCTGCATATGTCCACTGGCTTGTTCTCATTATGAGTTTCTGGTTCATTGGGTCTCAGCTGAACGCAAACATTTGTTGGAATCCAAAGAGATTCTGAAGTCAGAAACCAGAGGAACATSAGATTGTGTTAATTCAAGATTAGAGAGAAACAAAACAACTTTTCAAAGACCATGAATTTGTTCAGAAGTTTGAAAATCTTGAACTCAGGAGTTCTATGCAGTCTGATGATAACTAAGTCAAAATGTACAAGTAGGATCATGCTTATAAAAACAAGAACAAGCACTAAAACCCTCTTGCAAGAGAGAAGAAATAACATTGTAGAGGAAGAAATCAGGGGAGACATTTAGGACTGCAGTTTCATCCAAATGATACAATGAGCAGAGGGAAGGTTTTCTTCACAATCATGTTAGAGAAGAGAAGGCATTGATTAGGATATTTTCCAGTCCTTTTTCCAAGGTACAATCCTATTTGCTACCATTAGGCATCCAGATTGTCTCTAGCCCRTGAAGATGATGCCTCTGCACAGTTTTTGYACCTAAATAAGCCTCAGYRTTCGAGACCYRSCTGGATGGAGCTCTGAGAAACCTGSTCRRATGGAAGGTGTCTCTGCCCATTCCRGGGGGTTGGAATGAGATTATCCAACCCTTTAAGGTCCTTTCCAACCCAGGCTGTGCTGTGATGATTCTATGAGTACATGACACTATTGAATGCTTATGTGCATGATACATCAACTAGTGAAATGAAATTATCTATGGGTGACATCAAGGTTTCTGTGCTGGCAAGATCTTGGTAGTCAGTGYAGTCCTGCTGTCAGGATCACTAAAATGGATTTCATTTAAAGAGAATATTAAATTRATAAATGGGTGATTCTGACTCATCAGTTAATATTAATATTTGTGGGACAATTTTCTTGTGTAAGCTGCTTAGACTGACAAAATTGTTATTTTTAAATGGTGAAAATTTCTGCTATAATGCAAGATAAAATTTGAAGCACAGTCATCAGAATAAAAGTATTTAATATGTAATTATTTATATATACAATATATAAAGAGTATTTAATATATTAGGCAATAAGCTATCAAACAACTCTTCTGTACTTCTCAAAAAKATAGTGAAAATAGTACCTGAGATCTACATCCATTTGGCCTCTCAAGAAAAATATAGGAAGCAACCTACCCCAGCTCACAGGCTTGAAATTTAAAGGTTAGCAAAGTTTTTGAGCTGCTTATCCCACACCTATTCTGGCATGCTGAGGTCTGCCAAGCTGATACAGACTGCGTGGCACCCCTGTCCCCCAGGTACCAGCTCTGGGATTTCATGACTTTTACCAGGTTTAAGGCCAATTAGCATTACCCTGCCCCAAATAGGATGCAGAGGTGTGAAGTTACCAGTGGTTGCACAGAGTCTAGTGTTTCTTTTCCCAGCCAATAACAAATGTTTTTTTCAATCTAGTTGGCCATGAACTCAAGTATTTGGGCAGTGCTTTGGGGTACTCTCACCCCTTCTCAGTCAGCTCTTACTACAGGCTGTGTGGAGTAGCACCATTCAGGTAAGACAAAGGCCACACTGTGGGGTTGCAGAAACCGCTCTATGTCTCCAACAATGTACCAAAGCAAAGTTTCTGTAATGAATTATTTAATTTTCCATGTTATTGGCATGTTTCTCAAAGGAGAACTAAAAACCAATGAAACAACAGCACACTAGGAGCATAACATTATTGCACTCCCAGTATAATCAGAAAAAAAAAAAAAAAAACACTAGGAGCATAACATTATTGCACTCCCAGTATAATCAGAAAAAAAAAAAAAAAGGAAAAAAAAAAAAGCATTCATTGCTGTATTTGGTAAATTTGCACTACTCAGGATTCATGATCAGAACCCAGCACTGCAAAACCTGATGGCAGAATCTGTTAGTATATCTGCTTCTGCTTTTTTCAGTTAAATGAAAAATTAGTTTGCAGCAATTTGACAAGCCTTGGATGTTACAAAAGAGCTTGAAGGCGTACTTTGTGTTGC